>NC_056726.1:16980132-17097632 GCF_019279795.1 Protopterus annectens | reverse complement strand
GTCGCCCTCTGGCCTCTGACTGAGTATGCCACTAGTAGAGCTGGGTTTCTTTAACGCAGCAGCATATATCTGTTTGAGCCTTTGATCCTCTTGGTGAGGTGTACTTTTGGGGTCTTTCAGTTGCTGCAGGTGTCTGGTAAGGTACATCCCAAAAGGCGTGTACCATAATTATGGGCCTGATGAGGGATGAGTAAAGAGGCACGATGACCCTCCCCTGATCTAGATGTGAATCCCATTGATTAGGTGGGCTATATAAAATGTTTTTCTAACCACTTTGGCCACGGTTGTCAAATGAGAGATTGCTATCAACTTGGGTCCCCAGGTCCCTAATGACTTCTTCTGTACTTAATGGATTACCCCCTATGGGTAATTTGTGAGGCACTTGTTTTGCCAAAGGGATGACTATACACTTTTGGCGGCTTGAGGCCATGGCTCTGGCACCAGTTGTCTGTTTCTATGAGGCCCTTTTGGAGGATGCAGAGTTGATTATACTTGGTCAGCCACAGTCCTTCCGTGTTGGCCTGTACCGCCAAGAAATATATACCGAACAAGAGAGGTCCCAGGGCTGAGCCTTGTGGGACGCCACTTGTAACTGGTTTGGAGTCTGACATGGCTAACCATGTGGGTTCTGTCCTTGAGCCAGTTTGCAACCCATCTAGTGACATAGGGGTTTATATTTAAGCTGGTGAGCTTATCTATAATGCCCTGTGTGGACCACCTTCCCTCACAATGGCCTTGGTGACTGTTTCAAAGAAATCGACCAGGTTTAAGAGGCAGGATCTGCCCTTAACAAAGCCAAACTGTAGGATCCAGTGTCTGTAGGTCCCAAATATCTTTATTTATGAGGTCCATGATGATCCTTTCCATAGCTTTGCAGACCAAGCTAGTATAGTTTCCAGGATCCGTTGAGGCACCACCTTTGTGGAGAGGGACTTTATGTTTGGGTTTAGCTCTTCTTGGAGTTCATGTAGACACCATCTGGTCCCATTGATGCTGTGTTTTTTGCTTTGGAGTACCTGAGCATCTGAGATGTCAGGGGCAGCATTTTGGTGGGGAGGAAGTTTGCACTGAACCTGTCAGCTAGGATGTTGGCAATGTCTGTGGGCTCGGTGTATTTTTGTCATTTTGGACTAATTCTGAGCATATCTGGGAATTCCCACCCAGGTTCCTAAAGTCTTGTGATTATCCTTAGTGTCCTGTGCAATTTTTCTCTATACTGATCAGAGATGCCTTCCCTTTTGGGATTTTGCTCTATCATGTAGTAGCTTCCTCCTTCTATTGTATAGTTTGTTTATGACTGGGGTCCACCAGATTTTGGAGGATTGGGTCTTGGTTTTATTTGGGATTGCATGATCCATGCATTCCTGAAGGTGTTCATAGAATTTTCCACAGGCCGGGGCTTTGAAGGATTTAGCCTCGTTTTTTGAGTGTGAAATTGCTTTAGAAGTTTTTCACTGTGGTTTTCTGGGTAGGGGTGGGGGTCGGGATGTGAATATCCAGTGAGATTAGTTTATGGTCTGATCTTACCAGTGAGGGATACACTTCTGGTCTGGAGCATAGTGTCCCCATGTTGGTGATGATCAGGTCCAGTATGAAGTTGTTCCATAGCATTTGAGTTTATAAATTCTAGGAACCTTTGGGCTAGGGTGTTGGAGCTAGAGTAATGCTCCCAGTATATGTTTGGGTAGTTGAAGTCGCCCAATATAATGGTGTTTGGAGAGACCTTCATATTTTCCAGTATTCTCAGGAAGGCCAAGTGGGGTTCCTGTGTTTGGGAGGGTGGTCTGTAGCAGGCTATAAACTGGAAGGCAGTTTTACCCACAGTTAGTTGCACATGGATAGTCTCTGACTGGAGGTGTGGGTATCTTTGACGAATATTGATACTCCCCCTCCTTTTGTGGTTCGGTCCAAGTTTTGGGGCCGAAAAGCATGGTATGAGGTATAACCTGGTAGTGCTGGGGAGCCTTGAACCAGGTTTCTGTTACTGCACAGATATCGATGATCTCCCATGCTAAGTTTTAGTGATGCGCGCATCTTGAGGTTTAGACTGTAGCATTACTCTTAGTTTCTTAGCAAGAGCCTTTGCCATCCGAAAAAGCAGGGGTGACAGGTGCAAGCCGCCCCTAGCGAAACATCATGTCATCCCAGGCTGACAGGCATTTTGAATGACACCAACACTTAAGCCAATTGTTGAAATTGATCATCTTGTCTTCATATTGTGGCATCATTCTTGGTGAGGGTAAGGTGCTACTCAAGGTCAGGGAAGAAGCCTGGGCTACATGCTCAGAGAACTCCTCTATGTCTCTTTTCATGTAGCCCAGGGAGGTCACGCTCAGGTCATTCACACCAGCATGGACAATGACTGAGTGAGCTTGTGTTATGTGGCGGATCCTCGACAGGCAGCTCACCGTGACCTTCTCCTTGTTCAAGTCACCTATTACAAGTGTATCAGGTGTGTTTGTTTTGGGGTAGTGGTTGCTTGGGTGTCTGCTTTGGAGGTCTCTGCTGCTTAGGCAGATTTTTATTTAGAGCCTCCAGTATGTTTTGTGTGTTTATGTGTTTGGTTTGCTGTTGAGGTAGGTCTATGTGAGACTGGAATTGTAGTGAGTGTGGTTTCCTTCTCCTCCTGACTGGCCTCCAGTTTGGCCATATGGTTGCATCCCTCATGTGTTGGAATTTGTTGGGAGGAGGAGAGGGTTGTCTGTGTACATGAGGCAGTTGTAACATTGCCTCAAGATTGATTCACCAGCTGGACTGGAGAGGAGATTGACAACTGACCTTTGGACATGCTAGAATAGTATTGGGAATTCCTTTATAATTGAAAAAGGGCCAATGGGGAACAAGGTACTGGAGTTTGTGAGGGTGTAGTGCTTTAATTTTTAGAGCTGACTTATATAATTGCTTTAGTGAGCAAGTGCCAGGCAACTTAAATGCAATGTGTTACAGGTAACTTAAATGCAAAAACGACAAACAGTAACTTTCTTTCAAGTGAAACAAGGAAATAAGTACAGTAAGCAATGCAGATATCACTAGGGATCCACAGAAGTGCTAATAAACAAACAACAAGCTAGATTCAGCAGGCCTGGATCTAGTCTATGCTACAGCAAACAGTTAGAATATGCAGGCACTATAAGCCTCTAACCAGAAATTCCCTGCTCAGAAGGGCAGAGTCCAGCCTCTCCTCCCACAAGAGTGCAGACCCATGTCCTTTCTAAGCATTCTGGGTCTGAAGCCCAAGTGCTTAAACCAGAACTAATACACTTTTAGAATAACAGACACTGAGCTCTCAATCAGCAGTTCCCAACTTAGAAGGATGTAAGCTACCTGTCCTGCCACCACAGTGCAGGCCACAAACCTTCCTAATGTAAAACAACTGGTCTGAAGCCCAAGTGCTTAATCCAAAAGACTTAGAAATGATAGCTACACTTTAACCAAGTTACTACCAGCAGTAATAAATGCAACTGAATACTTTAAAGAATGCCTGGATTAGTGCTCAAGTTATACAAACAAAGCTAGATTCAGCAGGCCTGGATCTAGTCTAAATGAGGTGTACCAATTTCAGTAAGAAGCAGTTCAAATATATAGGCACTATAAGCTTTAACTAGAAATTCCCAGCTCAGAAGGACAGAGTCCAGCCTCACAAGAGTGCAGAACACGAACCCTCTTAATGTAAAATAACTGGCCTCAAGCCCAAGTGCTTAAACCAGAATTAATACACTTTTAGAATAACAGACACTGAGCCCTCAATCAGCAGTTCCCAACTTAGTAGGATGTAAGCTACCTGTTCTGCCACTACAGTGCAGACCACAAACCTTCCTAATGTAAAACTGGTCTGAAGCCCAGGTGCTTAAACTAAAAGGCTTACAATGAGTTACACCAAGCAGTGATAAATACAATTGAGTACTTTTAAGATGAAATAAAGTAGGACAAAACACAAATACAGTAAAAGCAGACAATTTGTTTTTTTTTTTTTGAAAGAGAGAAAGGAAAGAGAGAAAGGAGTAGCAGAAACTAAGCTGATTGGCCTTCTCAAATGTTCTCCCTGTACTGGGTAGAATGAGGTAATGACACTAGACTGGGAGGAGGGTCCCAGATCAAATTTACACTAGGGGCGGGCAACTGCAAAGCCACCAAATAGCAGAAATGTTACTCCCAGGTGAAAAGCAGCAGTGAGCCTTTAAATGAAAGTTTTAAACAGCTAAAGGAGCCACTAGAAAAAGAGTTTAACTGCAACAAGTTATCATAAACAAACAACCCAACAGATGCTTAATAAGAGTGGACAATTTCCAGTTAATACCTCACACACAGTGAAACTAGCTAGAAAAAATACACAGTACACAAAGTGCTATAAACAACAAAGAAATAAAGAACAAAATAAACAAAACAACAGGATACTTAATGTTATATATTGTAGCTCGGAGTTTGCTGAGTGTCCTTCCTTCGATCAGCTCACTGTAAAATGGCTGAACACTCACAACTGAGCTTCTTAGGTAACAGAAAGTTGAAACCTGAGACAGCTTTTAAGAAAGAAATCTCAAAGAACCAATGAGGTGCTTAGTCTAAGCTGTAGTCCAGGAGACCTCAGTCAGCCAATGACCTCAAACAATTCTCTCTCACTGAAATGCCTGATGGCTTTGGCTAAAACAAGATGTCCCTGAATTATGTGCTCAGACACACAGCCTCCACAAACACTAGGCCCAAATACAAGCCTGACTATGGAAATGCTACAAATATCCCCACTACTTAGAACAAACTGCAGAAATGTTACTCCCAGCTGAAAAGCAGCAGTGAGCCTTTAAATGAAAGTTTTAAACAGCTAAAGGAGCCACTAGAAAAAAAGAGTTTAACTGCAACAAGTTATCATAAACAAGCAACCCAACAGATTGACACCAGAAAATGACAGGGTAAAATACAGATTTATCTGCGTCTATGGTATGTCATCCCGGTGGGAGACAAATTCCTCTGCAAAGTATGTGAGGAGTTAAGCTTAAAAAAAGTGGGTCAGCTTTCCCTTCCTTTGATTCCAAGAGAAGGAAATGAAAGTTTTAAAATGTACAAGCAGATTTCTGGTACCTACACAATACTGGAACCGTATTGTAGGGAGGAAAACAACTTAAGAATTGAATTAAATTGTTGGAGGGGGCAGAGTTTTCCTTTAAGTGTTCCATAATTAATGTGTAATAAATGTTGCTTTCCACAAAAGTAATGTGATACAGGAATTCAGGCACTTAGGGTGAGATAGTTCCACACTGCAGAACTTGACAAATGTAAATTGTCAGTTGGGGGAGGTGAAACAGAGATAACAATACTGATGTACCTTGCAGCTGTGAAGAAGAGTTTAACAAAAATATAAAGGGAAATTAAACCGGTTAACAATAGATGTAGCAGGAAAGCTTGCTTGTGTTTGTAGGATTTTAAGGACAGATCTAACAAGAAATGTAGGAATGCCCCCTGGTGGAATGACAGTTTAATGAGGATTAAAAACAGAAAGAAGTTGTGGAAATACTTTAGGGAACATCCTACTCCGCTTAATATGTTTTGCTATGTAACCTGTGAGAATCTTTATCAGAGGAAAAGAAACAATTTAAAATGTTGAAAAACAATGTATGTTGTTCTGACAGAATTTTCAATTTACAAAAATGAAAAAACTAGCTAATGAGAGATTAACAATGTTTTCAGTCTGACATTATCTATCTTATGGATACTGGTTGCAACATATGCATTTCAAGCAACTAGATTCAAAGCTTATATTTTATTTAACATTTGTTTACCAGGAAAGTGTGACTTGGAACAAAACCAATTTTCAGTGGAGGCCCAGGGAGAAACACTCCAGATGCATGTCTTTGTACATGGGAGGAAACTCACACAAATGCAGGGAGAACATGCAGACTACACACAGAAAGCACCCCAGCCGAGAATCGAACCGGGTAACTTCTTGCTGTGAGGTGACAACGCTACTGCTACACCACTGCTCTGTTTGACTCTTGTAAAATGCTTAGATGTTTAAGTCTGAGAAATTGTTTTTAAAACTGAGGTATGTCCTATGGTAATGAATTAAAAAAAATAAAAAGTTAGCATTTTTGTAGAGGGTTGTGTCTTCATGCATTCCCCAATGTGGAGATATATTATGTCTGCGGTCACATCAGTTCGGAGAAAATAGAAACAATTTAATATACTTTTCTCTGAGATAGTGCAACCTTGGAGGTAGTATGTTTAGAGAATGGGAGTATAAAGGCAGAACTACTATATCTGAGGTGTTGGGAACACTGTATCTGGATGTACATCAGGTACCATCCATAGGATATACTGCTATAGTCTACCATTGACAGTACAGGTAGCCATGGTTGACTGTGAATGCTATATTCTGATTTGGTATCTTCAGGTAGACCCAGCATATGATATTTAAGGTATAGTAAAATCTTTTTAAGGTGTGGTTGATGAGGGTTAGTACAATTAGGCCTAAAAGAAATGCTTTAAAATCTCTTGCATTTGAGCTTATATGACTGTAATTTGTCAACTTAAATTGACTACTTTGTCATTAGTAAAGCAAACAGGGTTTGATAATATATGATACTTGGTTAAGACAGTAATAGCTGTACAGGTGTTGTTTTTAAAACTTCACTATGAGTTATTTACAGGGTGGCCATGTTG
The DNA here is from genome assembly GCF_019279795.1 of Protopterus annectens. Lineage (NCBI taxonomy): Eukaryota > Metazoa > Chordata > Ceratodontiformes > Protopteridae > Protopterus > Protopterus annectens. The sequence goes on along the minus strand of NC_056726.1, from coordinate 17,090,981 downwards.
GTGCAGCAGTTAGCGTTGCCGCCTCACAGCAAGAGGCTCTCCGGTTCGATCCTTGGCTGGGGTGCCTTCTCTGCGGAGTCTGCATGTCCTCTCTGTGGTTGCGTGGGTTTTCTCTGGGTGCTCTGGTTTCCTCTCACATCCCAAAAACATGCTATAGGTGGATTGGACACTCTAAATTGGCCCTAGGTGTGAGTATGTGCGTGTGTGTTCCTTCTGTGGCAGGTGGATGCTGGGCTGGCAACTTGACACCATAAAACTCCACTGCCAATCATGAGCAGACAGATGATCCGCTGTGGTGACCCCTAACCTGGAAAAGCCAAAAGAAGAAGAAGACTTTGAGTTATTTACAGTTGTCAAACAAAGACAAGGACAAAATATATTGTAAATGTTCAGTTCCTATTGAGGTGTGATCTCATCTAATTATAGCTTTATTGAGGTGGTTTGGTACAGCGAAACTTGTAAATAAGTTCATAATGACAAACTTGGGTCTATATTAGCAAATCAAAAAACCCTTTAAATGAATACCTAAACGTCGATACCTATAACGTGAACCGCAAAAATCCCAAACACACTAAACAGTGAAAAATAAAATAACGAACTGTCATAGTTGGCCAACCCCACCACCCGCTATATACTACCTACCCAAACAAAATAAATAAACCACATACATACACTAACCAAACCCTACTTCTAACCTAAAGAAAAGCACCAAAACCCTACTTCTAACCCTACACTAAACCCCACATACACAACTAACTATGCACTATCCTTAACCCCTCCCTAACCCTAAGGTCCATAACTACCATACATGTCCCCTACAGACATACACCCAAAACAAATAAATAATACACATTCATACAGCTAAATAAAACCATACTTCTAACACTACACTAAATCTACATACATTACCTATCTATTAACTTACCTTAACCCACATCCTAACCCTAAAGTCCTATATATCGCACACTTACCTTATGGAGCTATACCGCAGACAGGTCAACCATTGCACTTTGACATTTCAATTTTCGCTGTTTTGGACGTTCAGCATTTCTGTATTTCATGCAATGTGTCGCTCTTTTCATATTCACGATTACGGTCTTTCGCTCTGCTAATAGGAACCTGACAAACTCCATGTACCTGTCTACTTCATCATCTAATTACCTATATGTAAACAATGGAGAGATTTGGGGTCTGAATGGAGAGATGATAAGTTGGCAAGAAAAGGAGAGTAGTATTGCTGAAATTGAATTCATCCTTAAGTTTTGGTGAGTATCTTCATGCGGTGGACCCTGTTTTTTTACAAAATCTCACCAAGACAACACTGATATATAGACTGTATTTTATATAGCCTACAGTATATAACGGACAGAAGTAGGTCAAAAATCAAAAAAAGATAGCTGGGTGCACAAGACCCAGGAGAAAAAGTGGTCAGTCTTGGTAGGTGCACTGGTGCCAGGACTGGAAAAATGACAGTGTAGAATCCTCAAAATATGGAAACATTCCTACAGTGGGGCCAGGCCAGGCCAGGCCCAGGGGGAGGATACCCCCCCAATTGTAGAAGGAAGTAGCAGTCCACAAAAATCACAAAAACTTATAGGCCAAAGAAGAGCCATAAGGACAATAGAGTGGACTATCGAGGATAAGAAAGATATTATGTATTGTTACTATTATGCAAAAGACCAGAATTTCCAGACACAAAATACACAAAAAGATTAAGAGAGAAGTTAGAGGAAAGAAAAATAGTTCCACAAGAAAAACTGTCAGAAGCTTCAAATAAAAATGTGTCTTCATTATACAACAGATTAATGAAAAACATATAGACGAAGAAATGTTGAGGTGTTTGGAAAAAGAAGCATCTGGGGAAGTGCAAAAATATAAACAACAAAACCTATAGATTTTTGAAAAGTATAAAAAAGAAATTTAGACATGGGAAAGAAAGAAAGATTTGATATGATGCAATATTTATGCAAAGTCGAAAGCTAAATTAATCAATACAAAAAAGGCAGCCCCAAAGATATTCGAAGAGAAACACTGGAAAAGACATCCACATATGGAACATTTTACAATAAAAAATATCATAAAGAGGGAATGTAGAAAAGAAGATTAGTACAGTAAAAGTTAAAAAAAATAGAAGTTGAAGTTATGGAATGGTTACGAAGTGAAGGGTTTGGTGTAGAAGGTCTAACACAGGTTGCATCACAGGAAGATCAGGAGATATCTGAAGAAGAAATATGGCAATGGGAAAAAATATTTAATATGGTGTAATATTTATGCAAAGGAGAAAGCAAAACTAATCAATACAAAAAGAGCAGCACCAAAGATACTTGAAGAGAAATACAGGCAAAGGAATCTGGACATGGAAAACTTTACAATACAAAAAATAAGAAGACAAAGAGGAAAAGAAGATTATTAATGGAGAAGTTAAAGAAATAAAAACAAAGGTTATGGAGCACCTGCAAAGTGAAGGATTCAGTGTAGAAAATCTAACTCAAAAAAGCACCACAGCAGGATAGAGCAACAGACATCCAAATTAAGGAAAAAAACAGTGTAACATGAAGCAAGTGATCAGTTGCCATATGAAGATATTTTGGAGCCTTCCACAGGAAACCAGTATAAATGTTCACTTGAAGCTGTACAGAAAGGGAAGGAACAGGAAACTGTGGCAACTCTGATGTAGTCAATTTTGAGGAGTGATAGGCCAGTGAGTTCCCATATGACAGAGCAACTGACATAGAATGAAACTGAAGATAATGTGCCACAAGAAGATGCAATAGAACTTTTTAAAGAATGCCCGCAGGAAATGGAGAACAAAAAATGTGCCATCAGTTTAGAAGAAAATGAGCTAAGGGAAGAATTGCTTGATTTAATAGAGATAGACAGATTTAATAGAGATAGACAGACATATTAAGATCAATGAAAGAAATAGAGTGCAGAACATCAATAAAACCCAAAAAGTCAGAAGTCTGATAAAACAAATGAAGAAAGTAATTAGGACTGACCATAGAGATCCATGGGGTATAAAAGAAGTAAACAGGATATATTACTGTGCAGCTAAATTAATAATAGATACAATTCTACCACAAGAACACAGGGTTGTAAGGGAAAGGAAGGGGAGACATTGAATACCGTCATGGAAGTATCAGATAGAGAAAACTATAAAGCAATTAAAACAAGAAGCGCCACAGTTAGAAGACTATAGAAGAGGGAACAGATCAACAAAAGTACTCAGAAAGATAGACTTGATAAAATCAATGTGCATTATTATAATGGATCAGGATTTATCATGCACTATTGCAAATAATAATAAACTAAAAATATCAGCACAGGCACAAAAACTTAGAAGATACACAGATAAATATAAAAGAAAAGTACAAAATAAGCAATTTATTGATGACCCAAAAAGGTTTTATAGAGAACTGAGAAACATGGTGAAAGGAATTGTAAGACCACCCAAAAAAGAAGAAATAGATACATTTTGGAAAACTATTTATGAAGATCCTGTGGAACATAATAAAGATGCTAAATGGATAGAAGAAGTAAAAGAAAGAATAAGAAGTTCAAAAGTACAGGATATGAAATAGGATGAAGTAACACCCAGATTCACATTATGTATAAAATGGAGTCAGTGTTGGTAAAACTTTAGATAAAGCTCAGCAGAGGCACACATTGCAGACTCACACATGGGCTGTCAGATTAGCTATTGTGACAAACGGATGCATCTTTTCTGTTAAGACAGAGACTGAAAGTCTGTATTCATGTATCTGTAACATTGTGCAGCAACATATTAACTTTGAACTGGATGAATTACCTGCACAGCAGGTTAGAGGGGAACAAGAAGCACTACATATACAGTATATAAATTATATTATCTGTTACATAAAATGTAGCAGATTCATTACGTTTTGCGAGCAGTCTAATTTTTCTTTTTCTTTTTTTTAATCTTGGATGTATTTCCTACCTTCATATGTGAAGTATATTTAACTTTTTATCTGACCCTTTTTTTAAAGTGTGTTGTTTCAGAGACAAATTTGCCACCAGACTATAAGATATCACCAGATGAACGTTAATGACTCCCTGTTATTAACTACTGCAGTACAGTTCAGATCGTCTTTTTGATTTTTATTGATTGGATTGCTTATGCTACAGTAACCGATTTACTTGCTTAATTGGATTAAATAAATCTGCTGTACAATAATTCTATAGTACTTGGTTTGAGTTGATTGCTGTTAATTGCTTCACTTGTGTTCATAGGTTAATGGGTACTTACTAGGCTATTGATATATGAGTATCTTAAGAAGCCTAGCTTTACATTCCCTTGGACACTTTTAGTCCTTGTATTTTACATATGAATAACCCAGAGATAGGCAGAACAAGGATATGTTGGGACATTTACTTGCTGTTCCAATCCATGGGGGGCATGTGTGCTAAACTGGGGGTGAATTTGTGGTTTCCCATCCATTTGTCTTAATTATATGTGAATAGAATAAGAGAAGTACTTCACTGCCCTTTGACATGTTCTGCTTATGTTGCAAAAGAGATTGATATCCCTTGAGTAGATGTTCACACTACCATTAGACTTGTGAATGTATAATAGTTCTGACATGAAAGGGTCTACAGATGGGAAGCAGAGGTTGCCTATTAGTAGCCTGTATTATACTGAGAAGAGGGACAAGACTTTAGGATGATCTGCATAGTTTTCATGATTTAGACCTTTGATGTTTCAGTGCAAAAGCATTGTGGTCACTCAAGTTGTGACAAGTGTTTGGGCAGGTGCAATTGAGTGGGACATTATACTCAGTGACTGGTCTGATGAGAGCTGGATATAGTAGAATGATTACATTCCTGGACCTGGATGCCATGCCTTTAGATGTAACTTGTGTGATGAGAAAGGACACTACTTAGATATGTGTAGATGAAAGGACAGTTCATTGTTGACACAGGTTACCTGGTCCCTGACTATGGGTTAACCTTGAGGGGTGTGTTGTCAATATGATAGTTATTAGGGAAGTTATCCTATACCAAAATATAGATCTATAGATATCTTGGCATTTAGTTTTAGACCATGGTTTTGACATCAGCCAATTGTTTGGAAAAGGCCGTTTTGGAAGGTTTTGGGGTCCTCTGGGGAGTTTATGATGGCATAAAGTTTACAGTCATCTGCAAACCTGGGCAGCCATAAACCCTTAACATTTGCTATGAACTCTGAGAAGTAAACGCCAAAGAGGAGTGGCCCTAGGACTGAACCCTGGGATACATCACTAGTGACAGGTCTTTTGGAGGAGGTAGAGCTGCCAACTCTAATTTCCTGGGTTCTATTTGTGAGCCAGTTTGCTATCCAATGAGTTTCACAGGGATTAGCATTTAGCTGGGACAGAGTGTGAGATAGTATTGAACACCCTTACATTGTCTAGATATGTGGTGTGTAATGATTTGCCCTCATCCGTTGCTTCAGTAACCTTCTTGAAGAAGTTCACCAGGTGAAGTAGCCATGATCTGCCCTTTACAAATTTGAACTGGCTATGACTGAGACTTGTAAGTTACCTGTGTACTCATTTATTAATTCCATAATTATCCTTTCCATAGTCTTACAAATGTGTCTGGTCAGGATTATGGGTTTTCAGTTACCTGGGTCCATTGATGCCCCACTGTTGTGCTAGGGGGTGTCTGTTGTTGTCCTCCATTCATCTGGCATGAAGCCTGTTTGAAGTCTGATGAATAACCTCTGTACAGGGATTGGCGAGTGATGTTTTAAGCTAACCAGGAGACAGCATGTTATGTTATACAGCCCCATAGAAGCAGTGTGGTTGGCCTTGGATAGTGCTTTGAGGACTTGCTCTTGGAAGATAGGGGAGGGTGTAGATGCCGGCATGTGATCTGGAAATATGAGGGGGTGAAGTCTGAACTAAATTTGTAAAGCAATAGATTGGCTATGTCATACCCTTTACTATTAGCTCTGCCCTGTGCTAGGTATTGTTTCTGAGATTTCTGACTCGGTTAAAGAAGGCTTTATGGTTATCCATCACCTGAGTGGCTATTTGTACCTCATATCTGACTTTGGTTAATTTGCTCAGGGTTCATAGGTTCATAGTTAAGTACTAGGCAATCAGTCTGCAGACCATTATAAGCTTAGCCAAAAAGGTATTCAAAAGTTACCTCTAGTTTCAAGGAGGCAAGACAAGATAGACAGAGACAATTTGAGGCTGCCCATCCAATTATCTAGGTTAACCTTGAAGGTGACAAGGATGCTACTCTGCATGACATGTTGTGGAAGTTTGTTCCAGAACTAAGGAATATGTTGAGATATGACTCAATCTCACCAACATGTCTTATTTATCTGCTAATGAATGTTTAGTTCCTCTAACAGAGTATTTGAGGTACCATTAGTTCTGTGAAGGAATAGGAGCTCAAATAGGGCTGGATCTTTCATGGCTCAAAAGGTTAGATACAGATCTCCATGGAGGAGTCTGTATTGAGTCTGAGTACAGAGAAAGGGCTGACAGTCCATCCCGATAACTAAGATTTTTGAGGTCACTGATCTTTTCAGTTACGAATCACTGAGGTCTCTCAAGCTGTGTGATATATTTAGACAAATACATGCCAAAAGGTGTACTGTATTTAGTATGGGTCTGACAAGATATGAGTAAAGGGGAATTGAGATTTCTTTGCATGTAGTGGAGATGTCTTTAGAAATGGGATGAGCCAGATAAAAGGCTTTCTGAACTACTCTGGATGCATGATGGTTAAATGATAATGAATTGTCAACACGAGTGCCTAGATCCTTTACAGATGTGTCTGATTTGAGGGTTATATATATATGATACCTATATGATAAGTGAAACTGTTTTGTTCTGAGTTCCTTTTTAAGTTTAGCAAGAGTATTATTGGCATCTTGAGAGTTAAACTTATTTCTGTGTGCAATGATTTTTTTTTCTTTTATTATACAGCCTGTTCATATGTGTGCTGAAAACCACATTTAGCAATAAGCAAAGAAGGCTTTTTTTCAGGGGGACAGGACCACTGCACTTGCACATGGAGGGAGACCCAATATCCCAATTTATACTAACTCCAAAGTCACACAACAGTGGGTAAAACAGGAAACTCAATTATTGCTTAAAGCAGTTTCAGCGGTATTCATTCTCAGTAATCGCACTTACAGAAATAGCACTGTCTGAAATTATCAGTCAACATGAATGCAGTTTCTCTCACTGCTTGTCAGTGACCTTGAAGCATAAATTGTTAGTTTACCATCTTGTAAAGGAATTGCACCTAGCCTATTGTGAGAAACATCAAGCTGTAAATGCAGATCTTTACGAGGAAAATACTAGACAGTAATATGAAAAGAGAGAGCCAATGAGCTCTGTGAATGCTGGAAAGCTGCACCAGGACAACTGCCGTGTAACAAAACACCTTTGTTTGTTTTACTAACTGCCTTAGGGTGCATTACCTTTGGGGAACAACCTTAGGATGCAGTTACTTTTGATAGCCCTGGTGAAGATCTATCAACATTTTTAAATGTGCTAAGAACATCCTCTAGTTTTGTTTTATTTCTGGCTGTTTCCATTTCTCTGATGACTCTTAGTTTCTTGGAATCAGGTTGTATCCCTTCAGCAGTAAAAACATGCCCAAAACAACTGACTTCAGTTATACCAATGACACTTTTCTCAGAATATAAATGTATACTCCCTTCTTAAGTTCTGTTCAGAACTGCATGAAGCTTTGTATCATGTTCTGCTTTGGTGGAAAAATACACCAAAACGTTATCCATAATGTCTACCACATCCTCAGCCTAGTCACATGCCTCATCTGTTTTCCTCTGAAATGCATAATGTACTAAAATCAGACTAAATTATCAATGTAAGAAACAGTATGTAACAACCACAGCACTAAATGAATAGAACTTTGAAGATGCTTTGTGCACCTTTATAGTTTGATAACCGGAATGAGATGTAGGTGTGCTGAAGAATTTGATAACCTGCCAGTTAATGTATAACACCACCAAAAATTAGGCAAATGATAATGTGGTCTTTTGATGGCATTGTTCAAGCCTCTATAATCTAAGCATGTTATAAGCTTTTTAAAATAATTTGTGGCTCACATCTCCTCATGACCATCATGGTGTTTGTTCTCTTTGGTTGAGTTGTTTTTCCTCATCTCAGCATTTGAAGATAGCAGGATGAAGATACAAGAGCCAGGGATTATGACCATCATCTAACAAGGTTAGGTGAGCTCCTGAATGTTCCTAACTCCTCCCCCTCTTTGCCTGGTGGGTGCAGTTTAATACGGAGCTACAGACAGCACATGCTTCTCTGAACCTGCATTGCTCAGCTAGAGGCAGCAGGTGTCTCTATTCACCTGCAGTGCACAGCTGGAGTGCAGCTGCCCTAAAATCTCTATGAACTGGACTGCATTACTACACTCTCCACCAGAGATCATTCTAGTAGTGAAATATCAATTATTTCCTCCTAGCCACGTGGGTGAGCTGACCACAGCCACTCACTCCCATGCTTACCTGGCTAACTCCTCCTACATCCAGGATGCTAGTCCACCTTAGTCATCTGGGACATTGTCAGTTTAAAACACTCTACACTACAGAGGTGTCCTTAAGCAGCTCTTGAGCTTGGACTTATTTCTGGTTTTGAATAGCTTTTATAGCATTTACATGGTCTGCTGGCTCAGTGACCCTTAGTAATTATACCTAAATAGTCCATGCTTTCTAGTTCCTTCTTGGAGTTATTGTGCTAAGATAATGGAATTAGTCTAGGTGTTTTTTCATGAATATGTACAGTACAGTTTCTAGGTTTCGCTCAGTACCATGACAAATATCAATAAATTCTTCTGAATTGTTGACCTTTGTAACTGTTTTAGTCATAAATAATGTTATTAGCATCATTAATTTGTACAGGCTTTTGTTATCACATGATGTTAATTCATGTCATTTGTTTGAATTAATTAATTGAAGGCTTTGGTCATGCTCAATTATTCTCTAAAACAAAGACCAAGCACTGGTGGTGCATTTGTATTAGCAACACACAAATATTAGCTAAACAATCTTGATCAGCTTCATTCACTAATCTCAATAAACATCTTGGACATCCTTGCTATCACTTAAACCTGAGTGGCACATGACATGACACACCAAACCACAAATTCCACCTTCCAAATTACTTCTGCATGTGTATCTCCTGCCTAGGTAATAGGTTATGAGCAAAGCTGCAGTTGGAGATGATAAGTCTACAAATGTAGGCAATTAATCAGGAAATGAATGAACAATATAGTTTGAGGTATTTATTGAATAAACATGATAGTATTTAAAGGGTAACTGGCAAGCAGTTAAGTGAAAATAAACAAAGTCTGACACTAAGGAAAGTGAATATTTTGGCAAATAATTGCATCTTCGTCAGCATTAGAACACCATTATTAAACAAAAAGTGTATACTTTGGTTTATTCATTTAAAGATAGCTAGTGCATGTTTTCTTAAGGCTAAAATCAGTTAACTGAGACAACAGAAGTTGTTTTCACATTTGAGAGGGAAATAGAGATACATCAAGGATAGATGGTATCTGTGCAAGAGAGAACATGGATTGTAGCATGTGCTTACAGCATGTTTAAACCTAACTTCAGAATAGGTAAAGCCTGTAAGTGTAGCTGTCTATATGAGAAACAGTTCCTTTATGGAAGGTTAGCTTCTCTTTTGGAAAGTACATATATTTTATAGATTTGAAGTGAGTTTAAATGGGGTTGGGTGTTGAAATGTATTTATTTATTTATTTATTGATTTATTGTTTCCTGAGTATTTTTATTGAAGGGAAAAGTCTGTGAAAATGTGAAACGGGTTCTAACATGGATGAGAAGCAATAACTACATACAAGATCTGTCTACCAAGTAGTAGTGTGTATATGTAAGTTGCAAGCTGGAAGCATATATTCAAAAGAACTATCATACAGAATATGAAAAAGTAATAACTTCTTATCAAAATGATTCCCTTATCGGTTTTATTCCAGAATGTAAATGTCATTAGATGATATATTAAGAAGTATGGGGTGCAAATAATAATGTTACAGGAGACTTACCTGGACAGAAATAAACTACAAATTTGTCAAAGAAAGGATTTCAGAACAGATATTCAACAGAGTATCAGGAACAAAGGATAGGGAGGTAATAATACTGATTATGTGATAGGCTCCAATAGTGACAGTAGAGGGGGAGAGAGATAATAACGGATTCAACAGAGTATCTGGAACAAAGGAGAGGGAGGTAATAATACTGATTATGTGATAGGCTCCAATAGTGACAGTAGAGGGGGAGAGAGATAATAACAGATTCAACAGAGTATCAGGAACAAAGGAGAGGGAGGTAATAATACTGATTATGTGATAGGCTCCAATAGTGACAGACGAGGGGGAGAGAGATAATGGTAGATTTGTGGTAATAAAGGGTTATTGACAGGGAAGGAGTATTACACTGGCATGTATTTATATTCTACCTGAAACTACTATTATGCAGTTGGGAAATTTTGAAGAAATAATTAACATTCGGAAGGGAATTTTATTTATAGGTGGGGACTGAAACCTGATTTGCAATAATGAGGATGTATCAAGTTGAACCTATAAAGGGAAAATATAACTAAAGAAAGTAAATTTCTGAATATGAAAAATTTTGGAATGGAAAATGTGACTTTACTAGAAGGAATTCAAACATAATATACGTGTTATTCTCCAAGGTACAATAACCAGGCTAGATTGGATAGAAATTATATTTCATGGGAGCATGAGTATTTAACTGAATGCTTTGAAACAAATTCAACAGATACTTCAGATTATGCAAGACTAAGGTTCTCCCATTTGATTCTCGGCTGGAGCGCCTTCTGTGTGGCGTCTGCATGTCCTCCCCATGGTCAAGTGGCATTCGAAAGACATGTGTGAATGGGGGTGCCTTCGTAGAAGGTTGGGTGTCGGGCTGGCACCTCGGCACCATAAAAATCTACTGCCAATCATTAGCGGACCGGAGTTCCGCTGTGGTGACCCCTAACCGGGAAAAACCGAAAGAAGAAGAAAACGAAGAAGATAAAGACAAAGGATAATGAAGTAAAAATGAGACACTGGCATTTTCCTACTTACCTGTTGAAAATAGAGTAATTTAAGGAATGGATAGTAAAATGATTTGAGAGATTTTAGGTAAAACATATTTTTTTCACAAGGGATAGCTAGGGAGTGTGAAAAAAATAAAATGTAAACTAAAAATGTGGTCAAAATAAGACAAAAAGGAGTATGAGAAAGAAGTAATAGATTTTGTTTAGAAAGGTTCCCAAAGGTTAAAGTATTACAGAAGAAGGGGAATCTCTGAGTGCAAACGAGAAAATATGGTAGTATTTGGATAATATGAGTAAGTTTAGAAACTCAGAAAAAAACCTCAACACAATTTTTTTAGGTAACAGAAAAATAGAAATGTTGTTGCCAAACTTAGCCAAACTTAGGTAGCCTATGATAAGAAAAAAAAATCTGAGATTCTATAAAGGTATTAGAGATATTTTGGAAATCCTGTGAAAAAATGTATAAAGCAGAGGAATGGAGAACCAAGAAAAGACACAAATTAAAATATATAGGAAAACTTGTCTATTTGAATGGATAATTTAGAACTACATAGCTGAGGCTCATATATGTATATATATATATATATATATATATATATATATATATATATATATATATATATATAAACATATATGTATGTATACACACACTTATATGTGTGTATATATATATATATATATATATATATATATATATATATATATATATATATATATATATATATAAAACAAAAACTCAAGCAGAAGTAAATCTGAAAGTGAAAGAAATGACAAAATGGGGGGAGGGGTAATGAAAGAAGGAAAGAATAGGATTTTGGATGTAGGTCATTAAGGAGAATAATACCAACCATATAAAATATTATATTTATAAGGTAGTAGTAGTATTCTAAAAACTAAACCAACACAGGAAGGGGATTTTGCCAATAGGGATGTCTATAAGTAGGTTTAAAGAAAATAGGCAAGAAGAGGCTGGAATTTGTTGGAGAAAATTAGCAAAAGAATCAAGGTATTGGGAACAAATAACTAAAGAGGGAAGGGTACTAGAGTGAGATAAGGCCAAGCAGAAGATTGGAGTGCAGGTTAGAGACTATCTTCCCTACCAAGAGTTGATAACAGCTTATAGGCAAAGGGAAAGGGATAGGGGAGTGTTAAGTGAAATACCATTTCTAGTTGAGTTTTTAGTTGAGACTGGAATAGAAGCTATTAAGGGCATATCAATAGTAGCATTGTTGCATCACAGAAAGAAGTTCCCTGGTTTAATTCTAGGTTGGAGTGCCTTCTGTGCAGAGTCTGCATGTCCTCCCTGTGTTTGTATGGGTGTTCTCCAGGCACTCCCATTTCCTCCCACATTCCAAAGACATGCAGGTGGATTGGGCACTCCAAACTGGCCATAGATATGAGTGTGCATACGAGTGTGTGATGTGGAAGAGCAACCATGGCAGGGCTTGGGGTATCACTGTTGAAGTGACACCCTGGCCCCACATGCAAAAATGGGAAAAGGTGTTGTGGATGGATGGATGGAAATATCACTTGATAACTATAAGAATCAATCACAAAACATTAGAAAATATTGGGAAGAAAGATTGGAAAGGCAATTTACAAAGACTCAGCAGGAGGACATCTGTATGGTCACCAAGATTACAACAAAGTCCAGAAGGTTTGGGATTTTTGCTTGGAAGTGTTTGCATAGGTATTTTTATATGGCAAGAAGATTTCAGAGAATTTGCCTTCTAGTAGAGAACAAATGCTGGAGGCATTACTCTCAACTGTCCAGATTTTTGCCTTACATTTTTGGCCTGTTCCTCATAAAATGTTCTTCCGATCATTGAAGATTGAAGTCACTGGATAATGACATACTTTACAGTTTTAGACTTCATATCTTTCCGGAAATGCAAGCTAATATGAAATTTATTATTCTAGCAACTTTCTAAGTTTATAAGAATGATATTTAAAAGTTGTTCTGATTTTGGTCCTTTTCCCCCATTATTTTTGGCATTATCCAGATTTCTTGCATGTAGAGGATGAAAGGTATGGTGGGAGATGTGATGGAAATAAAGTAATAATTGGGGGGAATGTTTTTAGGAATGTAACAAACTGGAAAATTTAAAAAATATCCCACAGAATACTTTGTCAGAAATATTGGGGGAGCAAATGATTGTAACTAAGGAAAGGATTGTTTTGAGCTGGGATATAAAATTTGAATTTTCTTGACATAGTAAAGCTTTTATAAGTTTACTGCTATTGATTGTCAAAAAAAAACATTTACTAGAATGTGAAAATCAAAGTCTAAACTAATCATAACTGAAGTACTGAATATTGTAAAGGCTATGAAAGAACTGCAAGTGGGATCTTTAGAACAGGGAAAGAACAAATTATATAGAAATAAGTGGAAACAACGGCTGCAGAATAATGTTCAGGAGAAGGAGTGAAATTTAAGGGAAGGCAGGAATTGAGCAATGTATGTAATGTTGGAGTGAATGAAAATTGTTAAAAAGAAAACATATATGTAAAATAATAATGGAAATGTTGTTATGGTTTATTTTCTTTTTTATTACCATAATTGTACTATTGTCAATTTTTAAAAAAGTCGTGATTAATAAAGATGTTAAAACAAAGTCTCTGCTATTGTGTACAGAGGCTGTGTAGACTGGAGTCACTTGCCCTGCTTTTCCACTGACTGATGCCAAGTGTAGCATGCAGGTCAGGAAGTGACCTAGAGTGATGGCCATCTACATACCTCTCCCCTATGGCGGGTATTAGCACCTCAGAGGAAGTGTGGCACTCAGATACCATCTGCAGTTGTACTTCTTGTTTTGCTTGGATGGAGCTAACATGGACAGGATGTACTACATTAAATATAGAGGATGCTGGTAGTTCAGCCTTGTCTTCCATCATCACCTCACATACAGGGGATGTATGAATGCCCTCCATCCTTAGCATTGTTGACAGTGCCACTGCAATGTGCATGGTGCAATTATCATTAGCCACAGATGAAGCTCTAACAGCAGATGTGCCATCTTTCATGCTGGAAACTCCATTACTGGAACCTATGAAAGATAACATAGCTGCTGCAATGCTGAAACATATGCATTATCCCCAACCTGTGGCAGACATACTGGTACCTGCCAATTATTTGCAGAGCATATGTGCACATGCATATTGTGTGCTGCAGGTTGATGCAATTGCAGTCCTAAGGTACCTGGAGAAAAAATATCCAAAAGGGTTCTGCTGAATAACCCTTTAGTACACGTACATTAGTATACAACTTAATGCAACATGCTAGGACTAACTCAGTGCATTTTGTCTGCCATTAGCAGTCCAGCTCCCACATCCAAACCACAGCCAACCTCCCTGACCAGAGTTATGTGGAACTCTTTCAACTCAATAACCTGCACTTGTGTTGGCGAGCCACCTTCTGTGGTGATTATCTGTCTAGCAATCTCAGGTGCCATGTTATTGGCATGCAGTATGACATCAGAGACCCTGCAACACACATGTACTACTTTTCAATTAGCACTAATGTCCTACACCACATTCTTCTATATATAGTCTGTTTTACCCTTGATAAAGATATGCATATCATCTGGTGTCTTTACGGCCTGGAACAATACCTCTATCTTCTTTCAGGTGAACTTTTCCAGCTGTTGCCATTCTCTTAGTCCCATAACAAGATATATACCCTTGTGGGTTATTCATCCAGATTAGTGTGAGTGTGTGTGTGTGTGTGTGTGTGTGTGTGTGTGTGTGTGTGTGTGTGTGTGTGTGTGTGTGTGTGTGTGTGTGTGTGTGTGTGTGTGTTTGTATGCATGACTCTCCTTTGTAAATCTCTGTGTATCAACATCATCCCCCTTCCTCCATGTGGAGGGCCACATACCTGTCTGTTAATTTGTGAGCACCTTCATAAATTGTGCCATACTGAAAGCAGCAATGAGCATGCTACCACTGCCTGTTATCCTGCAGTACTATGCTGGCAGCATATGGTGTGTCAAATGCACAGGACTTCTCCTCTCCCCCTTATAATGTCCTGCAGTGTGTCTGAATGGGATAAAGTGTGTCCTCACCACTGCTAGACCTGTCCTACCCTTGGTCTGTGTTCTCTGTCAAAATGAACCCCCTCGGGACAATAAGCTGTCATGCCCTTGGGCTCTGCTGTCAGGGTGAGCAGTCACTCAGCAAGATAGTAATCTGCCACACACACCCTTTGGCTAGGTCACCCCATATATCCCACTGCTGGGTTTTCATTCCTATTGCTTCCATGCATCGTTGTGTGCACCCTGCAGTCTTAAAGCTAATTAACAGGTGTCTTGTCCACTGTCAGTATATCTATAAGGCATTTCAAATTTTATCCACTGTAGTCTTATTCCAAAATGCTTGTTATAAAGTGGTCTCCTACAATATGGCTGACATACTTTTTATTAAGTCAAAATTGGCCATGCAGCATGGTGATTACGCTAAAGTGCTTCTCTGAACTGCTGCAATAATACAATGGGTTATCACCCACTGTCAGTCCTAATATGCTTGCCTTGCCCATTCCATGACCAGGAGGTTATATGTCATGCACAGAGTCACGTGCAGAGATTGCAAAGTTCATTGTGACACCTGTCTGTCCCAGCGATATTTCCCATCATGCATTCCTGCTGTCATATGTTCTGAATAATGTGGTGTCCATAACATGTGACATGCACCCAGTGATATAATTTTCCTCCTGCTTCTGACCTGTTGAAGGGAGATTGTTTCTTCAAACACTGGTTTCAACAGAGATCTCACCTGGTGCAGCAAAGAGACCAAAATCTTTCTGCACCCTGCTACAGTGAGAGATTACAGGGAGAAAGTGCTGATATGATGGCCCCGTGTAAAAGATTGATGCATGACACCAGCCTATAAAGATAGAGAGTGATGCCACTAGCATCACCTGCTGTAATGAGAGTGACATGCAGAGGCACCAGAACAGCCTATTTCACCAGTGAGAGGCAGAGATTAGGGAAAGAGAGAGAGAGAGAGAGTTGGGATTCTGTAGTAAGTACTGTACGTATGCTTTTAGACTGTATTTTCTGACAATTATCTGTCAATGCCCTTGCCTTCTGTTGGCAGAAGCAATTTTTTTGATTACTTTGTTTCATATTTTGCAAAGGGAGAGAAAATTGCTTTGAACTGGGAGGCAATTTCAGGAGCTGTAAAAGGCTTTCCATGGTGTGGGGTAAGTGTGATATATAGATATGCATCATATATAATTTAAATGAAATCCAAGTTTGTTATACACAAGTGGTAATCAGTTGTATTTTTCCTCTTTTTCTTTTTGTTCCCAGTTTCTCCATGGCCAATTGCCAGGGTCAATTGTGGTGCAGAACATGGAGGGGTGGTGGCTGTCTGGGTCTGCACTAGCCAACAAGCAGCCTTCTAGTGAAGTAAGCAGGTCTCTCATACATGCTGCTCTGAAAAAACAGAAAATTAACTTCTGTGACAAGTACTTTTCTACTGCATCAGGCACCCTATAACTCATGCTCCTTAACAAAGGAAAGGCAGCTTCATTCTTTTAATTAGTTTAAGTGCTTCCCAAGTCAATTGTATTCCTCCCATCAAATAATCGTACCATAACTTACATCAATGAAATATTTTTTCTGCTCTTCTGCATGACTCCCCCACCATAATTCAGTGTTCTGTGTTCACCCTCTACTCAACTGCCTTACCGTGGCCCCAGTTCCACCCACCCGTCTCTACTCTATATACTTTCCCCTTCCCACCTACGATCTATACCCATCCAATAAAATTGCATAATTTTACACCAATTGCATCCACTTCTTTGACTAGCCCCTCCCCTTAATGAACATTCTATTCATCCAGCTATAAGCTTTAATCTTAAACTAACCTTGTAGCTCGTTTGTCCCTACCATAATAAGCTAATCCTAAACATTCTTCTATTATTTCTCCTGACTGTGCTTAAACACTTAACATCATCAAAGTACCTACTTTAAAGTACTGAGCAACCTTTGTCTACCTCAATTAATTATCAAACTACTTTCAAACATAGTAATATTTTCATAATCCCCATCTTTTTTACCCCTTCCTATATCCACCTGTTCAAAAGCAAATGCCTACCCCAGTCACAATTCTAATTACAAGTCAGTCATCCTGTCAAAACCTAAATATAAACGGCTACACACACAACAACCTCACCTTCTAAAACTTCAGCTCTCAGGTGATATACATCTCAGCCCAGGAGCCCACCTCCCTTTCACAATCTCTCCCTCACCTATCGTATTCAAAAGGGCATTGCTTCTTTAACATCAGTCTCAGACGTATCTATAACAAACTCTCAGAGGTTCATGCCTGGATTTCCTAGAACCTACCTGACATAATTATAGCCACAGAAACATGGCTAAAGCAGGAAATTCATGATGAAGAAGTGGTTCTCCCCTGGCTATACAATCCTTAGACTTGTCAGAAAAAGGAAAAAAGAAGGTGGGGTTATCATCACTTATAAACAAACTCCCAGCCTCTTACTTCATCCAGCTCCCCCCTCCAACTATAGAAATGGCCGAAATACTGATGGCTACTCTGAAAATAAACAACCATAAAAGCATAGCTATTGTGTGTGTGTGTGTATATATATATATATATATATATATATATATATATATATATATATATATATATATATATATATATATATATATATATATATATATGGGTCTAGGACTGATGCTCGATGGTGCTTTTCACTGAAGGCTTAATGGCCGGGCATATTTACGCAAAAGTGCTTTTAACCAAAAAAGCACTTTCGCATATGTATGCCTGCAGCCAGAGGGAGTCATGGGGGAATGACTGTTGTGGAGATCATACTATGGTGTGGGTAAGGGAATTTTTTCCTTTTCCCACTGTAGTGCGATCTCAGAGTGAGAATATTAAAGTAGGGGTGTGTGGTGGGCACAGCCCCCCCACATGGGGGCTGCAGGGGGGTGTAGCCCCCCCTGCATAAACACTTTTTTGTTGTTTTCCTTTTTTTTGACGCACTTTAACAAAAGTGCTTTTTCGGTAAAAGCGCATTCATTAAAGTGCGTTCGGTGATTTTGGATTCGGACTGTTGAACTTTCATTCAACAGACCTAGATCCATATATACATACATACAGTGCATATAAAAAGTTTACACACCCCTGTTAAAATGGCAGGTTTTTGTGACATAAAAAAATGAGACCACAATAAATAATTTCAAAACTTTTCCCACCTTTAATGTAACCTATAACCTGTACAATTCAACTGAAAAACAAACAGATCTGTTAGGGGAAAAAATATAAAAAGTAAAAACATACAATAAGTTGGTTACATAAGTTTACCCACCCTTAAACTAATACTTTGTTGAAGCACCTTTTGATTTAATTACAGCATTCAGTCTTCTTGGGTAGGAGTCTGTCAGCATGGCACATCTTAACTTGGCAATATTTGCCCACTCTTCCTTGCAAAAGCACTCCAAATCTGTCAGATTGTGAGGGCATCTCTTGTGCACATCCCTCTTCAGGTCACCCCACAGCTTTTCTATTGGATTTAGGTCTGGGCTCTGGCTGGGCCATTCCAAAGCTTTAATTATCTTCTGGTGAAGCCATTCTTTTGTTGATTTGGATATATGCTTGGGGTCATTGTCATGTTGAAAGGTGAAATTCCTCTTCATCTTCAGATTTCTAGCAGACACCTGAAGGTTTTGGGCCAAAAGTGACTGGTATTTGAAACTGTTCATAATTCCCTCCACCTTGACTAAATCCCCAGTTCCAGATGAAGAAAAGCAACCCCAAAGCATGATACTGCCAGCACCATGCTTCACCGTGGGGATGATGTTCTTTTGGTGATACAAAGTGCTGTTTTTGTGCCAAACGTACCTTTTAGAATTGTGGCCAAAAAGTTCAACCTTGGTCTCATCACACCATAATAACACATTTTCCCACATGCGTTTTGGGAGACTTGATGTATTGTTTTGCAAATTTTAGCTGGGCCTGGATGTTTTTCTGTGTAAGAAAAGGCTTCTGTCTTGCAACCCTATTCCATAGCCCAGACACATGGAGAATACAGGAAATTATTGTCACATGTAGTACACAACCAGTACTTGTGAAAAATTCTTGCAGCTCCTTCAGTGTTGCTGTAGGTCTCTTGGCAGCTCCCTGACCAGTTTTCGTCTTGTTTTTTCATTAACTTTGGAGAGACATCCAGTTCTTTGCAACGTCACTGTTGTCCCATATTTTCTCCACTTTTTGATGACTGTCTTCACTGTGTTCCATGGTATATCCAGTGCTGTGGAATTTTTTTGTACCCTTCTCCTGAGTGATACCTTTCAACAATGAGATCCCTTTGATGCTTTGTAAGCACTCTGTGAACCATAGCTTTTACTGTAGCAAGCAACTGAGTAAATGTCAGGAAAATCCTACTAGGACAGCTGAACTTTATTTGGGGTTAATCAGAGTTTCTTTAATTGATGGCAGGTGTAACCAAGAAGACTGAGTGCTGTAATTAAATCAAAAGGTGCTTTAGCAAAATATTAGTTTAAGGGTGTGCACACTTATGCAACCAGCTTATTGTATGTTTTTTATTTTTTCCCCTAACAGATTTGTTTGTTTTTCAATTGAATTGTACGGGTTATAGGTCACATTAAAGGTGGGAAAAGTTTTAAAATGATTTATTGTGTGGTCTCATTTTTTTATATCACAAAAAACCTGGCATTTTAACAGGGGTGTGTAAACGTTTTATATCCACTGTGTGTGTGTGTGTATATATATATATATATATATATATATATATATATATATATATGTGTGTGTGTGTGTGTGTGTGTATATATATATATATATATATATATATATATATATATATATATATATATATATATATATATCCTAGAAATAACATTGACAGAACTGAGGGACTCCTCTCATTGGTTTATTCATCTACCTGTCAAGAAGCCATTATAATGGGTGAGATTAATATTAATTGGATAACAGTAAAAATATATCCTACAGCAAAAACATTAACCTCTATGGATTTATTCAATGTATAGATACTCCAACAAGATACAACAAAAACAGCAACAGATAAACCACTCTAGACTGGGTCCTGACAAATTTTCCAGAAAAAAGGGCCTTCACTGGCTCCCTAACAGACAATCTAAGTGACCACCTACCTACCTTTATTAAGGGAGTACTCATCCACCCTAAAAGCACACTGCATCAATAAATCTCACAGCACAGCTATCTTTGATAAAAATTCCTTTACCAGTACCTTCAATCGTTCAATTGACAATTACTGAAACAATTTCCACTAGATAAAGCTGTATCCTTCTTCAGTAGCACTTTCCTAGGTATACTCAGAAACATGCTCTGTTATGAATAAAAGAGTTAAATTTAACCCAGGTCCTAGGTTAACAAAACAAACAAAGCTACTAATGAAAAACAGAGACAAGGCCTGGAGTCACTGGACACAAAACAAAATGACTCCAATCTGCAGACTTACAGACAGCTTAGATATTGGGCCAAATGAAAGGCCAAATCAGATAATAGGTCTTACTACACCAGTCAACAAAATACAGGTCATACTAACCCTAAAATATTTTGGTCATCAGTAAACAAACTCATCCACCGTAGAAGTGCAACCCAACCAACTCTCACAACCACCCACTTCACAGAAAGCATAGCTAGCCAATTCAATACTTTCTTCATTCAAACAGCTGCCTCACTCTTAAAATACACAACAACAAGTATAACTGCTGCTCAATGTGTCTTAAACCTGAAGCAGCGGCCTTAGGTCAACTGGTGCCCTAGGCAAAAGGGCTCCACAGTGCCCCCACCCTGGTCTACCTGCACCAAATAAATACTGGAAAAGCGCCCCTGCTACAGCGGCGCCCTAGGCGGCTGCCTAGTTGGCCTATGCCTAAGGCCGGCCTAATGCTATGTATGTTTAACTTTGAAAATAATGTTATGTTTTGTAAAGTTTTATAATAAGTTAGTACTATATGTGCTAAATGCTGGTATTGCTTATGACTGCAATCCTGCTTTAAACTAACATTTACTAAATGTTCACTGTGTACTATTATCTTGGAGCTTTTCTCCCCAGGCCTCCACTGAAAATGGACAAGTATCCAGTCGGACTATCCTGGTCAACAAATGTAAAATAAATAAAAATAAATAAAACTACCTCAGTACTTATACAGGAGTCTGTCCAACAACAAATACAATATCACTCAAACCTATATAAACTTCCTTCATCAAAAAACTGCTCCTCAAACTTAAGCCTACTGCTCTTGCCTCAGATAGCCTTCCTCCTGAATATATTAAACTAGCAGCAGATGCAGTAGCCCACCTAGAAAGCATTCTAATCAATCACTCCATCAAAGAAAGCTATGCCTTTCTGGCCTGGAAGAAATCCTACATTTTGCCATTTTCCAAAGGTGGACAGTCTACAGACTTCACCAACTATCATTTTATTACTACCCTTAGCCAGAATCCTAGAGAAATGCATCCATCACCAAGTACTAAAATCTGTACTAGAAAATAATTGACTTTCTCCTACCAATACGGCTTCCACTGACATCACAGTAGCAACACTGCACTCTTCAATTTCTGTGCTCACATTAACCAGCACCATGACACCAGCAAACTAGTATCTGCAGTATTCCTTGACCTGTCCAAAGCCTTTAATATGGTGTCCCATACTAAACTTTTTAACAGACTCTTCTCCCTTGGACTACATAGTTCAGCCCTGTCATGGTTCTCCAGTTACATATCTGACAGACAACAAGCAGTCAGATGGACTGCTGACATCCCCCTCTGCCTTCCTTTCTTCCTGTATCTGTAGGGGGTTCCACAAAGCTCAGTCCTAGGACCACCCTTATTTAATATTTTCATTAATGACCTCCACAAATCAGCCAAAAATGCCTTTGTAGTACAGTATGCAGATGATTCAACCCTCATCTCTTCAGATAAAACTATTGAAACGTTATAGCAACTAAAACTGAAATCTCTCTTTTTTTCTGTAGAGGCTTGGCTTTATAACTCCAAGCTGTGACTGAACCCCAAAAAACAAACCTCTTCTTTACTTCTAAAACATTAATAAACCCAACTTCACTATGACCTCTTCCAATAACATCACAATAGAAACTGTTTCACACTCCATGGTATCAGGAGTATTAATTGATGAAAATATAAAATTTGATCTCCATATAAAAGAAACAGTCAAAATGCATCAAAAACATGGTTCCCCCTACATAATTAACCCACTTTAACTGAAGAAGCAAAAGTATGTATAGCCAGAGCATATGTTCTTCTAACCCTTCTGTACGGGACCCCCATACGGGTCTATATTAAATTGTCGAAGTTCCACAGCCTCGAATCACTAAACATTGACCACTAGTGATTGAAGTTGCAGAATATTGAACAATTAAAAAAAAAAAAAAGGAAAGCAAAGGAAAATGGTATAAGCAGGGGGGCAAGCCCCCTGCACCACCTACACCCCCTGCTGCTTAAATATAGTAACTCCAAGATCGCACCACAGCACAGCAAAGGGAAATCTTCCATTTCCGCACCATACTGCATTAAAGTACGATCTTGGAGTTGGTATATTTAAGTAGCGGGGTGGGGGTGGGGGCGCAGGGGGCTTGCCCCCCCCCTGTTAAAGCAGTTACTTTTGTTTTTTTATCGGATATTCGATGTTTCAGAACTTCGATCATATGGGGTCAACCATATGGTGTTCGAAGTTCTGAAACTTCAATTATCTGATATAGACCCCCCCATACTTATTGATCTACAAACCACCCAACTGAACCTGCTGGAACAGTGCTATAACAAAACTGCAAAATTTGCAGCTAACTGGCCATAAAGGCCACATCATTGCTTAGCCCTTAAAAAGCTCATCTGGTTAGAACTTCTTCACCATTTATCTTACTCTCAACTAGATATGATACATACTCTAATTCACAACCTTGAAAAATGTGCAAGCTCAGCTAATATTGTTACTTGGTATATTCCAACTAGAACCCTAAGGTCAAGTGATAAAGACTTAGTAAGTGTGACAAAATGAAGTAACTCAACAGGAGAGTCTCTATTCTCATGTCATATCTCAGAAATGTGGAATGCCATCCCAGTCCCTATAAGAGTAGACTCTTCACACAAAACTTAAAAAATTCCTAAAAAAGTATCTCATGGATAACTGGACTTGCTCTTGCTCCACTCCTGGTTAAATACTATTTCTTCTCACTTAATTCTATATTAATTACTCCAGCTTTTCTTTTCTGATAGGGCGGCACAGTGGTGCAGCAGTTAGCATTGTTGCCTCACAGCAAGTGGTTCTATGGTTCAATACTAAGCTGGGGTGCCTTCTGTTCTGAGTCTGCATTGTTTCCAGAATTCACGTGGGTTTCCACTGGGTGCTCCAGTTTCCTCCTACATTCCAAAGACATGTGTCTGGAGCATTTCTCCCCAGACCTTTGCTGAAAATGGCCTCTGCCTCAGTTGGACGTTCCTGGTAAACAAATAAAATAAAGCATATTCTAAGCTTTCTCTCTCATTACTACATCATCTCCTCTGGCTATTTGATAGCCATGCTCCTTCCTATCTTATTCTGCTTGTAGCATACAGTCTTTCTCATTTCGCTAGGTAAGGTTGCACTAAGTGCTGTATGTACTAAATTTTGCTGAATGTATACTGCTCATGTCTTTATAAATTGATTAATTTTATGCTTATTTTCTGTAGTACAACTGTTTGAAAATTGTACTGTAAAAATGTATTTATTGTTTTGTGTAAATTCATGTGGAGCTTTTCTTTCTGGGCCTCTGCTGAAAAGGGGCTCTGTCCAGTTGGGTAGCGAGGATGCCAATAAGTTCAAAGTAGGTGGAGCCACGGTACCTGTTTCCTCCATCTCCAAACCACAAAAACGAATGAAAAGCAAACCAGTAAAAATAAACCCCAGCAAGACAGAAAATCCACAAAAGATGTTTATTGAGCGCTTTCGTTTAGTATATTACAAAACTTCATCAGAATATCTAGTAGAAAAACAAACAGACAACTGACTCAACAAAATGTATATGTGTATATATATATATATATATATATATATATATATATATATCCCATCATGCACTATCCACATCTTTTGTGGATTTTCTGTCCTGCTGGGGTTTATTTTTATTGGTTTGCTTTTCATTCGTTTTTGTGGTTTGGAGATGGAGGAAACAGGTACCGTGGCTCCACCTACTTTGAACTTATTGGCATCCTTGCTACAATCCTTAAACAACACAGTGGGTAGCTTGGTGATTTTAATGGCGAGACTGACTCAGCAACATCGTCCATCCACATTGACGTGACCTGATGGGTTTATTAACCAAGGTGTAGATGATGGGAGCTTCGATGAAGGGATTATTCCTGCCCAACACCAACAGATTGGTGTTAGCCAATCGGGCGGCTCGAATTTGCATATGGTTTCAAACGATGAACATAGAAGGGGCAGTTCCTTCTATAATGGAAGTAAATCTCTATCTCAATGGCTTGAAACCGACAGTGAATGTTGTTCCGGTAATCAGAATCATTCAAAAGAGTATAACGGAACATTGGATGAACAACTTAAACTGTTTGAGTCCTGTATACTAGAATATCGCAAATTACAACTTGAGAACAATTATTTAAAAGAATGTAAATGCTGTGAGGAAATTCCAAAAGGGCTTCGGTACTGGAAGTACCCATCTGGTTTAGTCAAGGACTCTTTACTGCATGTAGAATTGTTGCAGTTATTCAACAGCCATGGGTGCAAGCTCTTGGACTGTCTCATTAAGGACAATGACAGGAAGATTTCTGACCTTTTTGGTAAGGTTAAAAAGTTAGACAATGATATTAAGGCTGATCTTTTGTTTGAAAGTAAACAGAATGATTTTTCTTCTATTTTTAACAGAGCTGACAGATTTATTTCTGTACTTAAAAATAAAAAAGAAGAGAAATTGAAACGCGATGAGTGTGACTATGCACAGAGAAGAGCATACCCCCCCATCCCCTCCTGGACAATCAAAAAAAATGTTTTTTAACCATAATATAAATAATAAGATTGACATAAATGGTCAAAACAAAGAGATTTATTCAGGTCAACATAGCAATTATGATAACTACTTAGACCCTTTAGAATACCCCCCTCTGAAGAGGTCCGAGCGACTGAGGAACCAGAGGGGTGGACCAGGTTACAAAAACTGGAATCACAGGGGCAGGAGGAGAGAGAGGGGGAACAGTTACTAAATATATCCTCTGAGACAAATGAAGTACAATTTAATTCCAATGTGCTGGCGAATGGTAACTGTAATGTTGATGATTTTTTTCTTACGGATTTTAATGAACAGCATGTTGTATCACGCAATATTCTGATTAATGATTGTGGTGATTTTAAAATATATAATTACAGTGACATCGTTTTTCAGAACAGCCTTGCGAACATTTTTGAAAAAGGTTTGTCCTATGTCCATAGTAGGAAGGGCACACTAGACGAAATTCTTATTAAAGTTATTTACACGTAAATTAAATTTAAAAACAATTTTCAAAGATAATTCTGAATTACATATAGGAAGGGAAATATGTAAGAAACCTAGTGTCTTTAATCCCCCATTACATCCCATCATACAGACGTTTGAAAGAATGTGTGAACATGATATACGACAAATGTTTAAAATGGAAACACACAGTGAAACGCACGGCAACCTAAATTTACAAGAATCACAATTATTAAATGCGGTCTGCAATAATAGAAATATACGTGTTATGAAACCAGACAAAGGGGGTGGTTTAGCTATTATGAATGTTAATACATATGTAGAAAAAATGCTTGGGTTGCTATATAATGACACATACTCAGAAATTAGTTTAAATGAGAAGAACATTCTGTATAGAAAAGTTGATATGGTCTTGGATGAGCTTTTATTTAATAGGAAAATTAGCTTGGAGGAACATAATTTCATGTCAGTTAAAAATCCCAACCATATTCGGTATACCCAAGCTCAGGGTTGTAGCTAGGATTTTCAAATTTGTATTCACAGCTCTGAAACTGCTAACCTCCTCCCCAGCCAAGCTATGGCCATTCTCGTAATTCACAGTTCGCTCTTTTAGTGTCGATGAAGAGGCATTCGCTGTAATGCCTCTTCAGTAATATAATATAGATTCACTCAAACTTGGTTCCTTGAATTGAAAATGAACCTGAAAGTCAGCTGTTTGAAAAATGCAGCATGGTAGTTGGGGTAGAGGATTCATGTTTTTGTTTTCTGTAACTAAGGTACAGGTTTTGAGCTTGAGTAAATTACTAACCATCTGCTACCCCTAACTAGGGCATTTCATTTACACACACACACCCCTACCTACCTCTTAGTGCAAGAAATATGGACAAAGCCTAAAATAAACAGGGACAGATATTAAATAATGCTCTTGTGAACTTAGAAAGTTGCTAGAATAACAGGATTTGTGCTAGTATGAGAAAGTTGCTAGAATAACAGGATTTGTGCTAGTATGAATTTTTCTAAAGGACATGAAGTCTGAAACTCAAATGTCTGTCATTATTTAGCAACTTCAGCCTTCAATGATTTTCTAGAAAATCACAAAATTTATGAGGAACAGACAAAAAATATGGGGCAAAAATCTGGACATTCTGCAAAATTTGGACAGTTGAGAGGTATGCTACCTACCTCACACACACACACACACACACACACACACACACACACACACACACACACACACACACACACACACACACACACACAAAATACCTCTCAACCTCTTAGAGCAACAAACTCATAAATAAAACTGAGGCAAAGACCCAAAAATAAGGACATTTTTTTAAAATATTGCTCTTATAAACTTAGAAAGATAATAGAATAGTAGTAGGTCTTGCATTAGTACGGATTTTCTGAAAGGTATGAAAACTGAAACTCAAATGTCTGCCATTATTTTCTAACTTCAGTCTTTACTGATTTGCCACTAATTTGCCAGAAAACCACAATGTTATGAAAAAACAGACCAAAATGTGATGCAAAAATATAAAATTGCCAGACAATACAGCTGGGAACCTGTCAAAGAAGGGACACCATTTTAATATGAGCACAGTTAACTTGAGCAGCTGACAAAATGAGAGAATCTCCATGCATTTCTGAAATAAAAGTAATGTATAACTCTGATCATTACAGTTATTTATAAAAGTAAACCCACCACGTTTTCTTCCAAAATTGCTATTTTGCAGAGAGATTAGGGGGAGAGCAACATTTTGAGCCAAAATTGGGGACAGTTATGAGATTTGGATATTCCTAATTCTATAAAGCGATTTGCACATACCTCTCAACCTCTTAATGCAAGAAATCTGGACAAGGCCAAATATATTGGGGGAACATACAAACAGTACTAAAAATTGATCTTGTATAAACTTAAGACACTTGATAGAATATCAGGTCTTACTTAAGCATGCATTTTTCTGAAGATTATGATATCTGAAACTTAACGTCGGTCATTATTTAGTGACTTCATTCCTAAATGATTTGCTGGAAAAGTTTTATTTTGCATTTTACAGCATGAACACCAATAAATATCTGCTAAACAAAGCAGTGCAGTCTCACAATGAAACTAGACTTAGCATTAAAACTTCTCTGCCCTTGAAACTCGCATTCATTGAAACAGCATTGAAACCCACATTCAAAGAAAATACATTTTGCAAGTGGCAGATAAAGATGAACTTTGGACTGTTTTCAAATCATAGGCCCCTTGCACATGAAACATACACGTGCTCTTTGATACACCTTCCTGATTGTATTAAAATATATTCCTTGTACAATACAGTATAGTTGTTAGAGAGCGTTTTAAATTTATTGTTTTGAACATTATTCCAGTAACCAATGAAACAAAATGCATGCACCAATAATGACAAAACAGCCCAATTCATAACATTTCCATCATAAAAGTCTACTCAAACTTCTACAGTCCACCAGTATCAGTAAATATGCACAATCTCTGAACTAGTAAAAGCCATCTACATAATTCCACATTAAAGAAATCTGTAACTAATGAAGAGGCTGTTGCTAGCAAACAACTTATATTTCATGATTTCATCTACAAATAAAGTGCCTGTTGCCCTTGAGGAATAAATTGCCTATGTTGCATTAAAAACAATGATACGCTAGTAATATTGCAATAGGGAATGGATGGCAAACTGATAACAGGTTCATAGTTACTACTAGATATCTTCACCAAAATGGACTACAGCATCCACCCCCCCCTTTACAATACAGTACAGTATCAGCAATGCATCTACCTACTGTGGGAGAAGAACCCACAGCCTTCTGCATCAAAAGCAAGTACACTACCTGTTGTGCTAGTAACAGTACAAGCAGACTCAGCATAAGCAGCACCAAACTTTAGTTCCCCTGCAGCTCTCAGCTCCTTGTAAAATGTCGACACTCAGCTGTATCTCTGAACTTTGCAGCACAAGAAATCTGGAAAAAGCCAACATTTATTGGAGGGGGGGGGGGGCAAAAGCCCAAAAACCAGGGACACATTTTAAACATCACTTGTATAATTTTGGAAAGTTGCTAGAATAAAATGCTGTGTTATCACCATGCATGTCTTGAACCCAGAGCCATGTGCACTACAGTCAGTGCAACATGCCACTATGCTAAATCAGCAGTTTGAAAAATAGGAAGACAAACTTAATGGCTATCATTTAGATAGCTCTCAACCTCTTAGCACAAAAAACCTGGACAAACAAAGCCAATAATGAGGGAATACAAATTCAGTGCTCACTTCACACCTTAGCACAAAAAACCAGGACAAGCAACAAAAACAATAATGGGGGAAATACAACTTCAGTTCTCAGTTCTCACTTCTCACTTCTCACCATAGCTCACAACTGTTAGAAAAACAAATCTGAACAAAGTTCAGAGATGGTGGTGATTAGGGACTTTAGGCTCTTCTTACCCTGAATCAAAGGTACAGGGTTTGAGCCTGAACACCTATAGCCATACAGGTGCATTATGCGGGGGCATTTACACACACACACAATCAAATGAATGAGTATGCATATACTTAATGGCCTCAGTAATATTTTTAGTCACTGTTGTGAGACATACTATAGCTTCAATTTCTTAGCTCTAAAATCTTGGATAAAGCCCATAAAAATAGGGAGCAAAGTCAGGTACATATTATATGTAATGGTGTTGTATCCTTAGAAAGTTGCTAGAATAATAGGGTTTTGCATTAGTATGCATTTTCTGAGGTATTTATCATAGGTTCATAGGTTCATACTAGGCTATCTGCCCTAGGGCATTTACAAGCCTAGCCAGAGTGTGTTTGGCTTTTGCCACCCATTTTAAATGAATTTTGCTATGCCCTTTTTCGAGGTTAGTATACTGTGCCTCTGTCTAACACTGACACAGAAGTGATACCCGGGGTAAACCTACGATCTCCCATCCACTCATCAAGATTCCTCTTGAAGAGAGTCAATGAGGGACTCTGCCTAACCTGGACTGGGATTTTATACCCATGAATACTACAAGTTTAGTTATTATTGAATTGATCATATAAGCAACGATTGTTTCCTACCCCATCCACTTTTGTAATAGAATGGCAAAAACCCTTTTGAGAGAAAATGGGGAAATGCTGTCAGTGACTTGCTGATGCTAAAGTTCTAACTGCTTCATCTTCAGATGGTGCACAAAAGAAATGCACGATTTTTTTAACATCGTTAAAACTTAAAGGGGGGGCAAGGAAATAAAGGAGAGGTTTTAACAAATAAGATCAGCTGAATAGGCAAACACTTTTGATAATTATATAGGCAACACTATCCAAAATGTCTGTGGGGATTGCTTGTTACAAAACACCACCACTGCATTTTAAAATATCTTGAAGCAACCAGGGCTATGTAAACTAACAGCAAAATACCACGTTCAAAATTGCTACTCTTAAAATAAACATTAAATGAAGCACATATGTTCGTTCCTTTTTAATATATACTACATCCAAGACTCCTAAAAACAAATAAACGTACATGGTCTTTATTCTGCTTACCTTTCACAATTATATGTAGCCAACTAGTCTTATAAACCAAAAGCAACACTTCACGCAGTAGGAAAATACCCACAAGTGAAAGTTGCATTTTGTTTTGCATTTATATTTGTAAGCGAGGTCATCTCCTGTAACATTCATATAAGGGGCTAAAGTTGAAAAAAATGGTTTCAGAAAAAGTAGATACCGATCACCATTCCCAAAACACTTTTCCAGATGCCTCCGTTTACTGGAAGGACATTGCTTTGGTACTAGTGTGATGTACTCAACATAATAATTTTCAAATCTTTTTCTCCACATTTTAAGGATGTCGCATTACTAACTAGACAATAAAGGGCATGTTTTAAAAGGTGTACATTTACAAGCACAGACCCTGCCAAAAAGTGGTATAATAAATGGCACAAAACGTAAAGCACCAGCAACATCCATTATAATGGTCACTACGCTGCTCAATCTCAAATTAAATTGCAAGGAGAGTTTGCCTAACATTCCTCCAGTTCTGCAGCAGCTTCGTCTGACCAAACTAAACCGTTGAAGTTTTAAGCAGTTTGTCAACACACACAGACACAAAAATAAAAACATTACCTCAAAATACAACTAGCTTCAGCACTGGTGGACGAGAAAATGAAAAACTTCATGTGGGTGACTTGATACTGCCAAATACATGAAAATAACTTCACACAACAAATCCAAAATAACCCAAAACACGGTTATTCTTCGCTGTCAAGCTACACTATTTTTCAGGGGGAAAGCATATTATTTACCTTGCAACATGGCTTCAAGCTTCTTTCTATCCACCCAGAATCTATCCTCAGTCCATTCAGGATCACTAGTGGCAACAGAAGGGATGCTAGATTCATCTTCAGAGCCAGGCAATGGCGAATCAGTGCTTCGTTTGACAATCAAGGATATTCAACAACAACAGGTGCAGTTTGCGATTGTCTTCCACTCACTCACTACTGCACATTTCCCGCTCACAGCCAGCCGGACATGACTTGAGCTCACTTCCGACTGGCTGGTATCTTCCTTAAAGGAGCCAACACTGTTTAAAAAAGAAAAAAATATGTACGTACGTTTTTTTTTTTTTAAAAAAAGCTACCCCCTCTTCTAAAGAAGTTGTACTGAAATCAGTACAGTGCGTATGCCTGCCGACATCCCTGCCCAAGCTACATAAGGACCTTGTTGACCCCCCTCTTCATCCTATTGTAGATGCAAAAGCCTCAAAAACTTATTTTATAGCTAAATTCATTTATGTACAGTTAAAAGACATTTTGTTAAACTGTACATGGATAGTAAAGGACTCTTGGGATCTCCTTAAAAAACTTGACAAAGAAATGTATACAGATGAGCTGTCCTTTATTACCATGGACATTAGGGACCTTTTCTCAGTGATCCCGCATGATACAGGGATTGAGTGGTTTTATCTATATTTATGTAGATACACCACTATTAGACATGACCGGATCTTAAAACTTAGAACTTTGATGGAACTAATACTTGATACAAATGTCCTTGTGTTTGAGGGACAATTATTTAAACAAGTAAAGGGAGTAGCAATGGGAGCCATTTGTGTTCCCATTTTTGCAAATATTGTCTTAGCTTTCTGGGAAAGGGAGTTTGTGTTTACTAGTACTTTTTTGGGGTACTGGAAGTATTATTGCAGGTACCTTGATGATATTCTTATATTCTGGGACAATAGTGAGGAAGAGTTACAGCACTTTTTGTCCTTTTTGAAAGAAAGTACAGATTTCCTTGATTTTACACACAGTCTTAATAAAGAGGCTATTAATTATTTAGATATCACTATTTCAAAGGTGAGAGAAGATCACGCCTTCAAGACAACATTATATAGAAAGCCGACCTATTTTAATACTTTACTTCACTACAACAGCTTTCATCCAATACATCAAAAAGGGCCTTAGTAAAAGGGCAAGCGGTACGTCTTGCAAGAATGGTATCAGACTGGGATGATTTTCTTCATGAAATTCAGATATTAGAAGACATGCTTTTACATAGGAACTATTCCTATGATTTTTTACATCCTTTACTACAAGAAGTGGTTAAAAAGAGGCAGAGAGGTATTTTATCACCTCTACTGGGGAAAGGTACTTCATTCGATATGGCTAACAAAGAGAATGATAAAGAACGTAACACTAGTTTTTCTGTTACAGGTGTCTTTAGTTATAATAAAAAAAATAATAATATTTGTGAAATCTTGCAACAAAATTGGAATATATTTAATATTGATTCTGAATTTAATGAGCTGATGGGTTTTAATCCTAAGACAGTTTATAAAAAGGATTTGTGTTTCAAAAACATGTTGGAGAAGAATACTAGAGGGTGTTTGGAGATAGGAAAAATGTTGAAATGTGGTTTTTGTTTGCAATGTAAATACATTTTAGAAGCGACTAGTGTTTCAATACCTAATTATGAAAAAAATTCTATAAACAGAAGTTTTCCTGCAGTACAAAAGGTACCTTGCCCTGTGTAACTTTTGTAAAAGTTTCTATATAGGTAAAACTGTTAATGCATTAAGAACGAGAATATATCAGCATTACTATGACATTAAAAAGAAGGATGCAAAAAATGCCCTTGCCTCACATATCTTGGAAAATGAAGGGCATTATTTTAGTTTTACCATTTTGGAACAGGTGTTTTTGAATGACAGAGGGGGTCATAAAAATGATTTTTTTAGAATTATTAGAGTTGAGGTGGCAATTGAGAACTAATGTCACCCAACAACCAGGGCTAAATAAAAATGGATCATTTGGTTCTATTCTTAGGTTAAAAGTTGATGGCTTCATGTAGTTATTTGTTTGTTTTTTTTATTTAAATGTATGTTAGAAATGTGTGTGTGTATATATATATATATATATATATATATATATATATATACATATATATATATATATATATATATCTATATATATATATATATATATATATATATATATATATATATATATATATATATATATATTAGTTTAGATAGGATTTTATGAAGTTTTAAGCATTTCTATATTTTATCAAATGTATTATATATATTTATAGGTATTTATTTACTAATGTTGATAATATTCCTTTAAGTAGGAAGGATAGGCATAATTGTTGTTTGACTAACTAGTGCATGATGGGATATATATATATATATATATATATATATATATATATATATATATATATATCTACATATACATTTTGTTGAGTCAGTTGTCTGTTTTTCTACTAGATATTCTGACGAAGTTTTGTAATATACTAAATGAAAGCACTCAATAAACATCTTTTGTGGATTTTCTGTCCTGCTGGGGTTTATTTTTACTAAATTCTGTTTCCCACTGTACCACAATCTACATAGAACTGCTTTAAAGGGGAATTTATACTTTTCCCACTGCAGTGGCAATCTAGGAGTTGAAATATATAATTTGCAGGGAGTGTGGGGGCACAGACTCCCACAAGGGGGCGCAGGGGGACTTGCCCCTCTGCAAAAATGTAGATTTTGTTTTTTGTTTCAAGTTTTCAGAAACTCAAACATATGGTCTTGACCATATGAATTTCGAGTTTCTAAAAACTCGATGAAGTTATATAAACCCATATATATATATATATATATATATATATATATATATATATATATATATATATACAGATACACACATATATACGTGTGTGTGTGTATGTGTGTGTGTGTATTGCTTTGGTAGTAACATATCATACTATATTACATTACCAACCACCTGCCCACCTTTCTAATATTTCCATAGTTAAGCTGCCTCTTTTCATTAATTGCTAGACATTTCAGGTAATATTTAAGTATCTTTTACACTGTTGTATCTATCCTTACTATATACAAGCATATGTCTATTTCTATCGAATGCTCAACACTGCATATACCCATGCAAGCTATGTACATGCTTTGTTTCTAAATGATGTTTATGCAAGCTATTGTAAAGCTTTTTCTCTCATATATGTACACTTTGCAATGTTTTCTTTTTTTTCAGATATTGTGTAACTGTATTTTATGTGTATGTTAAAATGGTGTTAAATTTGAATCTTTTCTTTTCTCAGGACTTTGCTGAAAAATAGTTTTATCCCAGTCAAACTTTCCCACATATTTTTCAACTGTCCAGACTTTTGCAGAATGTCCAAACCTTTTTCCTAATATTTTTGGTCTATTCCTTATAGAATTTGTGATTTTCTGGCAAATCACTGGGATGATCTGAGGACTGAAGTCACTAAATAATGATATATATTTGTGTTTCAGACTTCATATCCTTCAGAAAAATGCACGCTAAGACAAATCCTGTATTTCTAGCAACTTTCTGAGTTTATAAGATATCTATATGTATATGTAAACAAATGAGTAGGAAATAAACTATCCAAGTGACAGAAGTGCAGAAACATCAATAAACATTGCATCAGTTTCTGCACATTGAAACATTTATTTATTTTTTTTTAAATAGAGAGAGAGAGAGAGAGAGAGAAGACCAAGACTACAAACTAGCCTGAGCATATGATTTTTTTTCTCCATAGGTATCTTCACATTTCCAGTGCAGCTCCAAATGAATCCCCAGTTCATGCTTACTATTAAGCTGCTCATATGGAAGTTAATTGCAACTTTTTTGTGAAACGTAGATGGCTTCAGATTGATTTATTCAGTATTTTGAGCCTAATAGAATCTTTGGGCTGCTTCCCTCAATTTTGTTTCTACAAGAACATTTTGAAATATTTCCAGCCTACCATTAGAAATATGCTTAGTACACAGATAAATGCTTTTTTGAAAGCAGCAATTATGTTACTTTGCTTGTACTCTGCTTTCTAAACACAGATCTAGATCATTCATCTAACTAAATACCTCTGACAGATATTCATCCTGAGTGATCCACGTGTCATGACTGAAGTGTTCTGTCAGCTGAAATTGTCTTTCTTCAAAAAAAGCTGACAAATTAATTTCACCTTTGTACCGACAAGACAGTATTTTATCATTTAAAAGCTGTCAGTGAATCTTCTGACCAAAAAAACAAAAAAAAAAAAAACTGAAAGTAACACCAATTCTTGACATTTTCTTTGATTTTGGTTAGAATTTCATGGAATCTTGTGTGCCACTAGTGAGAGTTACAAAACTTTGCAAGGAACCTTGTATACCACGGGTACCATGGCCCACCAGCAGAGAGTTTGGCCTAATGGTTAAGATTTTTTTACCTCACAGGCACGAGGTACAGGGTTTGATTCTGACCTCAAGTTATTGACTAGATTTGTAATAGTCAGCAGGATGACAGCTTAGCATTTACCTCATTTATGGGGGGAGGAATTGGCATTATGGTTAAGATGTTTACCTCATAAACACCTTTGGGATGGGAAATTTGGCTAGGCATAAAATGGCCAACAAAGGCAGCTAGCCTAGTACTAACCTATGAACATGTACCACTATCATGTTATGAGCTGTGTGTGTGTGTGTGTGTGTGTGTGTGTGTGTGTGTGTGTGTGTGTGTGTGTGTGTGTGTGTGTGTGTGTGTGTGTGTGTCTATGGCCCACAGTAATACCTCAGTCTTCTGTGCAATTATCTTTTCCAGCCATTTCCAATCTTTCTGACTCACGTTAGGTCAGGCACAATTGTGCATACATATGTGGACCAATGTGGGAATGCAGAAAGTCCAGGTCAGCCAATACCTGTCTTCACACTCTGCACAGCATGCCTGCTGTGGGCACAGCCCTTTTCACTGCTGTAAGGTAACTGCTCTGACGCTGCATCATAGTGTGGCAGTTGTAAGCATGTGAGCCACGTGTGCTGTCTCTTGTATCTGTGCCAGTAGCAAGGTGTGTGCCTGGTGTACTGGAAGCTCAGCATCCTCAGTAGCCTGTCCTGCTTTCTTTGTATATATACAACAGTATATTGACACCAGCCTGGAAGGACTATGACTGAGCCTGTCTGTCATCCCTGTACCCTGGGTGGATGATTCCCCTTACAGGACTGCAACCTATCCTGCCTGTTCTCTTTCTGGGTCGAATGACTCCCACCCCACCCACAAGGATTGCAAGCTGTTATGCTTGTTCCCTGTGCCCTGCATGAATAAATTCTCCTCCCAAAAGGACTTCAATCTGTCCTGCCTGTTCCCTAGCCTGTCAGATTCCTATCATGGTAAGTGTATTTTTACCACACACACTGCACTGCTGTGTGACAGTACCAGTGGGTGGCCATGCCCTCTCGAGCAGTGACTGCAATAATGGGAGCCACTACCACTTATCTTGTCTGCTGTATGTCTTCCTATATGGCAGACCACTCAGATATCCACACTCTAATGTTATCTCTTGCAAAATGGTGTCTGAATTTTTTTATCATACCAATGATGTGATTTAGCATGACTGTTTCTGAATCACCCCAATAACGCAATGTATTGTCACCCCTATTTTGTCCTACGGGGCCCAGTCATGCTCATGCTTTGATTTTCAGTCAGGTATGGTGTATATGCATGGGGAGCCTGGCTATACTATCTGCAGTTTGCATTGTGCTAATGACTAGAGTCATCGTGCTATCAGCTGTCAGTCATGATAGTGCATGGGATAGACAGCATGTATGGTTTGCACATCTGCAGAGCCTGGCTGTGCTAATGTTGCCCTTCTATGCACTGCTAACTATGTGCATCATGCTTCCATAGTTGGGATTGTGTTACTATGCTGCTCAGTTTTACAAATTATATGGCTTTCACAACATGTGGCCATGAGTCTCAACTACCATTTTCTCCCCTGGATCTGACCTGATGAGTTGATATGGCCTAAACAGAATCCACTTCTAGCAGGGATTTCTAGTAGTGCAGCAGGAG
This sequence comes from Protopterus annectens, assembly GCF_019279795.1. Taxonomy (NCBI): domain Eukaryota; kingdom Metazoa; phylum Chordata; order Ceratodontiformes; family Protopteridae; genus Protopterus; species Protopterus annectens. The sequence goes on along the minus strand of NC_056726.1, from coordinate 17,054,029 downwards.
TGCATAATCTTTTTACACTTGCTACACATGCATCATAGGTAGTGTGAGCATCTGCTGTGGGATTGTGAAGGTCCCTGTATAAACTGGATACCTGACATGAGCTTTCCAGGGCAGTGAATGATGACTTTGGCATCACCCACTTTGCTGAGTAGTGCAGGCACAAATACAGTGACCACAGGAGTCACCACCCAGACCTTCACTGTGGGAAGAAGAGGTTAAGAAGAGAAAGCCTCAATGATACAGTAAGCAGTCTGTTTTTTCCTGTAGCACTGTACAGTAGGCCTGTGCCTATAGCTGTGAATGCTTTTAGCTGAGTTCATTGTTTGTTTTCCATTTTGCAGTGGCACAGGAGAGCAAGGAGAAGAGGATCACTGGATGCAGACCAGGCTCTTGAGGTGGTGGAGTAGGTATACTGTGATGTTAGTATTAGTGTATGACGGTATATCACCTATTTATCACAGCACTAAGCAGTCATATTTTTATGTTGCTTAGCTTTGCTTATTAGTATTTAGCCATTGCTTAGTTAGTCACTGGCTTCATAGATTATATTTTCCTCTAGTTACTGTGCAAATACCCTAAACTGTAGCAGTTATACCTGCATTGATGTAACCATGTTATCATTTTGTCTTATGAATTTTCATCTCATGCATGATTTCTGATAATGTGATGTACATTGCTTCTGTGTCTACTTTCATTGTGACTGCTTTTAGGTTCATAGGTTCATAGGTAGGTACTAGGCTGTTGGCCCTAGGGCCTATATAAGCCTAGCCAAAAAAGGTACCCTGGCTTTTGCTATCCAAGAAAATTATTTTCCTGTGCCCCTGTCAAGCAGACCCCCAGAGGTGATCCCTGGGGTGAATTTCCTATTTCCCATCCAATCATCACGATTTTTCTTGAGTGCTAATGAAGAGCTTTGTTTGATATAGACAGGTAGTTTGTTCCAGAGCATGGGAAGTCTCTGGGACAGGAATCTATCCCTCCAGAATGTTCTGTTTATTGTGTTGACAAGGTTTAGGTCCCTAGAGCATGTAGCTCAGAGGGATTGGGATTTCTTTAAGTGAAGCATGTCCGACAGCTCTGGGTTTGACATAGCTTTGTATGTTAGGCAGATATCGCCTCTGAGTAGGCGATATGTGACGGAGTAAATCTGGAGTTTTTTGAGACGGTCTGCATAGGGCATCTGTTTGAGGCTGGTAATCCTCTTTGTAAGGTATTTCTGTGGCCTTTCCAGTTGTTGTAGATGTCTTGTGAGAAAAGTAGATACCAAACAGGAGAGGACCCAGTACTGTACCCTGTGGTACTCCACTTGTCACTGGTCTGAAGTCGGATTTGGAGTCTGCTACTTTCACAGTGTGGGTTCTGTCAGTGAGCCAGTTGGCAACCCATCTTGTGACATAGGGATTTATACCTAGTTTAGTGAGTTTATCTATAATTCTAGAGTGGGGGATAGTGGCTGAAAATGGTCTTGTATCATCCCACTCATTGTATTAACTAACAATGAGAACAAACAAATAAGTATATTTCATGTTTCTTTGCCAGTGTTTTACATTGCTTTACTGATTGTTTTTCTTTTACATGTCCTGTTTTAATAAACTGCGCCACATCACACACTGACCATCATATTTGTATTCTGTTTTGTTCTCTTTTTCATTTTGTTTTAATTATGTATCTTTGTTGTTTTGTTTTTCTCTGTTTATGTTCTTTCTTCTGCCAGATCAACCATGGAGCAGGCATCTGCCACTGAACTCAGCAATGGCCACCATGGCGACTGCTAGGTCCCAGCAGTCCTTTGGCCTATCTATTTGTGGGGTGATGAAGGTCACCTTGTGGAAGGTGACATTGAGGTTCAATGGTTGCTGCTTCTCTTCCAGGGTATCCAGCCTAAGGTTTGGTGGCTGGTAAGGACCAAGGTAGACAGATGGCTTGATGCCCAGAATGGCACCCTGGAACACCTTCTCATGTGGCTGTCAGAGTTGTGTAGCTAGCTGGCCTTGACCATTATGTTACCAGAGGTGGAACTAGCCCATGATGTCAGCCATGGAGATGACTGACTTCAATGTGGCTTCCACTCTGGGCCAACTTGGCAGACTATCCTCGCTCTGTCCTATCCCCTATCATGATGTTCCCCTTCTTTGTGAGTCTCTCCCAATCCATCTTTGTAGTCCAGTTCACCCCATCACCAATTGTCCAGCCTCTGTCAGTCTACATATCTCTAGTGTCACCTCCCCTTTTATGTCACTAGTCTGTCTGTATTATATGTTTGTGCATCTGCCGCTACTGCACTGCTTATACTATTTTTCCTATCCATTCTTCCCTTTGCTACCTAAGCATAAAGAAGGGTACCTTTTCCATAAAAAATGCTTTCTTTTCCCACTCTTACACCACTCTTCCTTTCCGTGTTTTGCCCTTCTGTCAGTTCCTCTGCTTGGTCTTTCTCTTTCTGACTGTTCTGTCACAACTTTCCTGCCTATTTACAAAATAAAAGTGTTTGTCACTTTGCTGTCTAGGCCTTGTATGGGCTTCCAGCTGTACCCATGTATCAGCTATGCCATGCTTCAAAGCAAGTGTGAATAATCATAGCACTGGGCACACTACCTAAATGCCACTATACTAGGGTCACATGCTCAGACATAATGCGGTTCACTCACTTGCATGGTACCACCATTATTATGACTGTGAGCCTTCATTATGAAACACCTCTAGGCATATCTGAGCTGTGTCAGCATTTATTCATACTTAATCCCTGTTGCACTGCATCTCTTGATCTTCACAGAGCCATTTACTACTGTGTTGTCATACTGTGCTTCTTTCTGAATATCCCCAAAGTAATTTATGTACATTTATGTACATGCAGTGTCCATTCTGTCACAGCATATTCTCGCTTACTGCTAGCCAGTGCTGGTCAGAGAAGTAGTACCACTTCATGGCTTTTTGCAGAATTAAATTTACAACTAGACCCTAAGACTCAATTTGCTGAGGCATACCTGAAAACAAAATGTGTATTTTTAAAAAATATACACAAACATTTCTGTGTCATTATAAATATCCATTTACTGAATACAGACTATGCAAACTGCACATTTATTTACTTATTATTTATTTATTTGACATTTGTTAACCAGGCATGTCTGACTGAGCAAAAGCCCATTTTCAGCAGAGGCCTGGGAAGAAAAGCCCCCCAAAAAATAATAATCACAAATAAAGTTACAAAAACAGTTATAACAAAGATTATTAATTACAAATATTTTACAATAACAGTTACAACAAAGATAAATAAGAATTACATAAGATTTTAAATAGATAAAAACAAAACAAATGTCAATTAGAGAAAAGCAGTTTGATATAAGAAGAATTTCGAAAGAGAGGAAAAAGAAGAAAAAGATAAAAGGATGAAACAGGGGGTAAAAAGAGTAAATAAGTAGCCAGGGGGAAAGAGAAGAATTAAGAAGAGGAAAGTAGAAAGTGAGAGAAGTAGACAGGAACAGATAGTAGATGTAAGATGCTAAGCTGTATTTTTAGCATGAACAGATCCATGAATTAAGTAGGCTTCCCTTTACTAGTTTTTTAAAGCTGTGGGTATGAGGCAGATTTTTAATGTCAAGTAGAAGTTTATTCCATGTTAATGTGACTGAGTAGCTATATAAGTGTTGTCCAATGGGTGTTTTAGACTTATAGATAGTTAAGAGCGACTGATCACAGCTCCTATGAGAGTGGGCATGGGAGTAAAGAGATATAAGTGAAGAGATGACAAGGCAGGAGGAGGGATTGTTAAAGATGGAGTAAATCGAGGACAGCTGGTGGAGTAAAAGTAGATGGGGGAGTTCTAGCCAGTGAAGAGAACAGAGAGAAAGGCAGTGGTGAGAGTTATATGGTTGATTAGCAGCAAACCTGGCAACTTTATTGTAGGTGAGCTCAAGCTTGGTATTAAGAGACGATTGTAGATTGGTCAAAATTGGAGCGGCATAAAGGAGGGTGGGAAGAAGAGAGACGTATGGGAGGGAAATTCTAGAGTCATTAGTGAGATATTTTACATGTCTGTAAAGAAGACCTAGTCATCATTAATTTATCATTAAGCTTTACTCTGTCATTATCTTACTAATGTTATTGTATGTGTATTAAAGAACAGCTCTGTCCAGAAAATGAAAATCCTTAATACTTTTCATCTTATATTGATCTACACTGTACTAATGCTGCTGCATTGTTGTTAAATGCTAGTATCGTTTTATAACTTACTATATCCCTCAATGGTCAGATGGGGCTGCACTATTAATGTGATTTTGTTTCACAGTATAGACTTCTAATAATGCAATTTGTGTTCCCATTATCAGATCTGGGTCACAAAAGTTTCTATTGGCTGGTCCTGCGATTTGGCTTACAACGGTAATATGGTAGTATAGAAAAGGGTATTAGAATAACTTTTTCAATAACTCACTTTGAATTATTATTTGTAGAATGCTCATAAACAGCTGTTTACATTAGATTTGCTTGTTCTGTCAGAAAGAGTTGCTAAATTACATGATGTGTTTAAAGGACAGCTCCATCTTACTCAGAAGTTTCCCTTGGCCAGAGTGTATTTACCTCCTTACAGAATGGTTCCTACACTGTCACATTTATGTAACGTGTGAATTAACTGTTTTTCACTCTGCTTATCTTTGCGGTGTTGTTAAGCTTCTTCAGTGCAACACCATGTTGGGTTTCATGAAACTGCACAATATTTTGTTTAGAAATGTGTTTCTCTGGCTTTTACATTATGTGATGCACTAGATTTACAATTTCTTCCTCAAGAAAAGTTTACGTGGCAATGTACCTGTAATCTCCAACAACACGAGCCATTAACATTTTGACTCCCTGGAGCTGCAAGCTTTGTATGACGAGACAGGTAGTTTTGTTATCACAGATGTGCGAGTAGCTGAGAATGGAATGACATGAAATATGATAATGCTGTATAATTGGAGGGCTGAATGAGTGAATGGTATTTTTAATTCTTAAAATAATATTCTTATTTACCTGATGTATATCTGCATCTACCAATTGCCCAACACGAATAAGCCTATTGTTCAGCATCACTGGGGTGAGAGTTGGTCACAGCACTGGCATTATCAGATGCAAGGGTCTGCTATGCAATTCTTTCTGAATATGCTAATTCTTGCACAATGAGTCTTGACAGAGCCAGCCATAGGTCCCCAGCCCATACTGTGTATGTCGCGCACCTTTTTCTCCAGTAGGTACCAGTTATGCAGTGGACTGGACTACCTTTCTCCCTCTATGATGAGTGAGCCAGTAATTAAACTCCCAGTCCCACTGTCCCTTGTCAGCTCCTCCAGCACCTAGGTCACTAGATGGTCTTAGGTCATCTGGGCCAAAGTCAAGACATTATCCCTTTGTGTCATGGAGCTGACCTTAAAAAGAGTCAGTTTAAAGTAAGCACCTACTGCACCTACTGCAGCTGAAAGAGAGAAATAGAGAGAGAGAGAGAGAGATAGATAGAGACAGGGGGATTGTTGTAGTGGTTGTAAAGAAAGGAAAGAATACAAACCCGAGAGAGTTCTGCAAGCAGGCAGTTTTTCTAAGTACCGTCGATAGAAATGAGTGGAAAGAACATTCACAAGGAAGATGGCAAGGAATTATGATGTCATGTCTGAGGGAGTGGTATGCACTGTAGAAAGAGAAGGCTTAGGAAAAAATGTAATCATGTCTGCCCCCATATAGTCATTTTGGGTTTAATGAAATTAAAAATGAGTAATAACTACTTGTGGTGCTGCAATGGCATTAGTACTGTACAGAATATCTCAATAAAGGGAAAAATATAAGTCTTCCAGTTCATGAACCTACTGGTCCTTTAACCTTTGACTCAGGTAAGCCCTCACAGCCTTAGGCAAAGTTTTCATCTGACCTACAATTTACTGCTTCTGGTTACCATCTCTGACTGACAACTAACTCTTAGTGGCTGTCTTGGAAGTGTTTCTAGAAAAAGTCTTATCTGGATTTCAGCTCTTACACCTTCATTTATTGATCCTTGCAAAGTTAAATCATTGGTCTACTTAGTGATTTTCTAAAGCTGTAAATGTCTTAGATTTAGTTACCTGTTCCATAATCAATGACTGCTAAAACCATATAACTCATCCAGGATGTATCAGATTAATTAATTAATTAATTAATTTTACATCCATTAACTGGGATAGTCTGAATGAGCAAAGCCCATTTTCAGCTGAGGCCCTGAGGAAAAAAGCTCCAAGGTTTTTGTTTAAGCATTAACAAAAACAAATTCCAAAGTTTTGCATAATAAATATATGAAATAATAGTGGGAAAATAAAAGTAAATGGAAATTAGGCAAGAAGTAATGTGAACAATAGAAAAAGATTAAGATTGTATATAGAAATTTGTAGAAGATAGTCTGGGTAGAAGGAGATGTGAGTGTACAATTAATTATGGTTATGGAATAAGGCAGTAGGGAAGGGGAAAGAATAAGTGTAAGAAAAAGTAAGTATGAAGAAGAAGGACGTGAGGAGGATGGACCGTCAGATAGTAGTAGTTACTATGAGCAGGTTAGGACCATTTTTTGCAAGGTAGATTTTTAGCATTTTTGTAATTGTTTTAATATTTGCTTCATACATGAGTTCCATAGTGACTGCCAAACTGATTGTTTGGTTTGGTTATTGGTAAAAAAAAAAAAAAAAACTCTTGAGTTTATGAGCACAGATTTTTGGTTGGAGAGTATTTAGCTACTGCGGTACATAGAGATGGGCAGTTACATCTTAAGTGTATGTTTGTGGCTGGTTCTGTTAAAGTATATTTTGCAGTTCAAGCAAGCTATATTTTGAAGGGTAATACAGTGGTGAGTTCAGAGGGGGCGTGGCCAAGATGGCGAGCAGTTAGCAGCACTGTATTTTTGCTCTGCTTCATTTTAACATCTCAGACAGGATTTTACAGAAAATGTCAAAGAATGTGTTTCAGAACTTGATGCATGAATAATTAAACTACTTCTGAATAAACTACTACAAGAAACAAGAAACAACAAGTTTGAAACCTTTTTCATCACTTTTTCTTGTCAATAAGCTAATTCCCTCAGAATGAGTCACTCTGATCCCAGCATACAAGACAATAGAATGAAGAAAGACATTCAGTCTGTACTCAGCAACACCAATGAACTTTCTATAAAAGATGAAATATGGAAAAGGCTCCCAACAGAGTAAACACCTCCTAGCTTGCGAATAAAAATATGTAGCAAGGTCCAGATATATTAGCTAAGAGGCAACCATAGCACGACTCAAAAGCCAGAGTTATCACTTCACTAATGTGCCGCTATAATAAAGTAATCCAAACGTAGAGACTTTGTTTGAAAACAATGAACGCTGATTTTTATTAGGCATGCAACAAGTAAGCACTTTCACATAAGCTTCGTCAGACTGTTAAATTTCAAAAATTCTTTCAATCATGACTATTTATATAAATCAATCACGTGTTAATCAATCAAGTAAAGCTTGATTAAGCATTTAAAGGTACATCCTCATACCTATTATGTTAACATAAACTTTATCTTCACCCAAATCATAGTGCTCAAACTACATCCCGCTCTCGTGGACAATGCCGCCACTGCCACATATTAACTAAATCCATACTAGGCATTCAGTCCCAATATCAATCAAAATAAATTATACCCTCACACTTCAAACCATCTTAAAATAGTGCCAACTCACATGACAAATGGCGACATATAGTTGTTTACTAAAGCATTTCTTAACTAACACTTCTATGAATCTGTACAGTATAATCTAACTACATTATGAGGTCTGACATGCGAAATTATATCACAACAAAATTAAAAGATCAAATATAGCTTTCATATCTTATCAAATCAAGACAGCGTCATAAACACTAAAATATATAAAAAGGTATAGAAAATACAATAAATCTATGAATACGAAAACATTGATATACTTAAATGAGTTATATTGCTCATAAAGTTCAATGCAAAAAAACTACTTAATGCATATAAAAGCATTAAAAATCACTGCTCCATGCTAGTGTTATGGAAATATATATATAAAAATCTTTCTCATAAACCCTTTGCAAAACCTGAGTGTGAGGACGATACAAATATATTAATTTTTGTGATGACATAAATCCATTGACAAAAATTTTATAAGAAGTTTTATAGTTTTATAAAAATATTTTATAATTCTATAAAATATATATGTAATGCTGTGACACTGCATATATATACTTAGAAATGTCATCTAATATATATTATGTGTAGACATGAATAGAAATCGATAGTTTTAGGACCATGATCAATAATAAGGTCCTATACCACTAGAACCATTTAAAGTTTACCGTCAAAGTATGAAATACAAGATGTTTCAAAAACATAGTGGTATAGAAAAGCAAAAGAAGTATATACAATGAAGAGGACAGGGACTACAGTGGATATAACATACTGCTGTCAATAGAACAGTACTAACTCTAAAAACTAAAAATTAAAAATTAAAAGTTGCAAAAATGTCACCACATATATGTATTAAGATCTGGGTTCAAATGGGTGGCATAGTTAATGATGTATTAAAGCTAATATTAAAATAATATGATACTACTATTGTAAGAGGTAATTACCTGGCTATTAGACGTCTTGCTTTTAATACAGGTTTAATGGAGGCTCATTCATTTAGCCCTTTATCTTTATCTGCCCTTAGTCTCATAATCCAATTAATCTCTTTCTTTTCTGTGTTATTTCGTATATTGCCCTCTCTCACTTAAGGAGTAGTGTGGTCGATGACCATAAATTGAAATGTATGTTCCTGACCTGCTGCTATAACATGTTTGGCCAGAGCGTTAGCTAAATACCCTATCCTAATAGTATAAAGATGTTCTCGAATTCTGGTGCGAAAAGTTCTGTCGGTTTTCCCGATGTAAAAAGAGTGACATTTCTGGCATACTGCTATATATACTATATGGCTGGTACTGCAGTCTGCTGACACCTGAAATCTATATGATTGACCCGTGTCTGGATGTATGAAGCTGTCTCCCATCTCAATATACATACAGAAGTTGCATTTGCCACAAGGATGAGTGCCAGTGTGGGGACTAATACTAACCTTTTCTGATGTATTACATAACATTCTTCTGAGGTTAGATTTATTCTTATATAGGTACTGAGGTTTCTTACCTACTATATTTAAAATGTCCTTATCCATCATAAGAATGCGCCAGTGACTGCTGATTAATTCCTTTATCTCTTTAATGTTGCTAGTAAAAAAACATTGGTATTTTTATTATTTGAGATGTAGTATCTGTGAGCTGGTGACAATAGTCTGCCTGTGCTGAATAATAAGGTGCTGCTCTATCTTCCCTCAATTTATTAGTGTCCTGTAACCCTATTACAATCTCATGTTCTCTGTAACCACGTTTGTAGAACCTGTTTTTAAAAATATTAATTTCTTGTTGATATCCTATGTCAATTGCATTTAAGCGTTTTATTCGCATACTTTGTCCCTTAGTAATATTCTTGAATATATATGCAGGATGCATACTATGGCGATGAAGAAAGGTATTTCTATAACCTCTTTTCCTGAGAACTCCTGTATTAACACGGGTATTCATAACCCTCTCTACAAAAACATCCAGGTATTCTATTCTAGTCTCAGAAGAATTGGAAGTAAATTTCAGGTATGTGGTCATACTATTCATGGTGGCTATATATCTTGTCAGCTCCTCAGAATTGCCCTCCCAAACGAGGAAGACGTCATCCACAAAGCGTCGGTAAAAGTGGACTCTTTTCTGATGCCATAAGTTATTAAATAATTCCTCTTCCTCCCACATAGCTAGAAACATGTTGGCGTAGCTATTGGCACAAGATGTGCCCATAGCCATGCCATCACGCTGAATGTATATGTTGTGATCATAGACAAATACATTGTTCTCCAATATAATTTCAAGGAACAAGCAAATTAAATCTATTTGTTGGTCTGTATACTCACTATATTTAGTCAAATAATTTTTGATGGTAATGACTCCCAATTCATTTAGTATGATGGTGAATAAGGATTGTACATCCAATGTTACAAGCATCATATTAGGCTTCATTTCAATTAGGTTAAAACATTTATATAAATCCAATAAGAATTGTTTTGTATCTTTAAGTATATGTTTGTTCCTGTCTATCACTGGTCTCAGATATTTTTCCACATATAGGGAAAAAGGTTCAGTACACCAACCCCTACCAGAGACAATGAGTCTCATGGGGGGATTTATGCCATCCTTGTGTACCTTTGGTATCCCTTATATGTGGGGTATTGTTGGATAATCAATTTCCAATAACTTGGCTAGTTCTGTATTTATAGTGTAGCTGTTAACTAACTCAGCTATGGTATTATGTATACTGAGCTTAATTTCATCCACTCTCTGCTTAGCTATGACACCATAATATTTACTATCATTAAGCATGTCAATCATAGTATTGTGATATTGTATCTTATCCATTATCACTAGGGGTCCTCCCTTGTCAGCTGGTCTAAAAACCACAGTGTTATCCTGCTGTAATCTTTGTAATGCTCTCCTCTCACTCCATTTCAAGTTATTCCTACTATTTTGATTATTGTATACTTGCTTTGCCTGATTTCCACCATATTTCTTGTATACGTCATCTTCAACTAAATTATAAAATGCCTCCACTAATGGATGGTTCTGTGGTATGTACTCGCTGGGTCTCTTAAAGGTTTGATAATAGCTACTGTCACTGTTTCCATATTGGTATCTAAGCATCACATTTCTAATGAATAGTTTAACATCTGTCAACACATCTGTAAGTTGACTATGTGTGGTAGGAATGAAACGGAGCCCCTTATTAAGTACATTAGTTTCATCAGTATCCAAACTTCTATGAGATATATTCCAAATCAGGCAATCCTCGTCTGATTCCACATTTTTTTTCAAAGTCTGATTGGGCACCCTTTCTTCTGAGAGTTTCCTCTTTTGCCATCCCCAGCTCATTGAGCGATCTCTCCAGACCCCCTTCTCCATAGCTATGGGAAGGGGGAACTGTGGTATATCCATTACATGATGTTGCCCATTATGGGCAAGTTGGGTATGCCCTATAACATTGTTATTCTTTGGTCGAACAACAGGTTGTGAAACATTGTCTAGTAAAAAATTAGATGTTTCCTTTTGAATAGCTATTTGAGTGGAATTCCTTTCTGTTGGTATATTGGGACCATCAGGTATAACATTTACATTGATGCCTGAATCAATTTGTGTGGCATGATGTACATCAATGGAATTTGTTATTGCTTCATGCCTATTAATGTCATTATTATTGTCACTGTTAATACCATCATTCAAAGGTGTTACATGTGTAGTGTCGTTCCTCTCTATACCTGCCATCCACCTAGGAACTTGCCCCGGTCTCGGCCAGGTAAACACCTGGCCAGTCCGGAAATCTTGAATGTCTCTATCTATTTTATTCCTTTTTTGTTGCAGTAACCGCCTCTCGTATATTTGTACTCCATCCAATACATTAGAAAGAGCATTGTCCACTAGTGTATTGGGATAACTGGAATACATATCTTGTTGTTGCTCCAAAATGGAATTGATTAAGTCTTCCTCTACTGGCTTAAAAAACTCCAACAACAGAAGAATGTAGTTCTTGCTCACTGCCTAGTATGGATTTAGTTAATATGTGGCAGTGGCGGCATTGTCCGTGAGAGCGGGATGTAGTTTGAGAGCTATGCTTTGGGTGAAGCTAAGAGTTTATGTTAGCATAATAGGTATGAGGATGTACCTTTAAATGCTTAATCGAGCTTTACTTGATTGATTAACACATGATTGATTTATATAAAAAGTCATGATTGAAAGAATTTTTGAAATTTAACGGTCTGACGAAGCTTATGTGAAAGCACTTACTTGTTGCATGCCTAATAAAAATCAGCGTTCATTATTTTTAAACAAAGTCACTACGTTTGGATTACTTTATTATAATGGCACATTAGTGAAGTGATAACTCTGGCTTTTGAGTTGTGCTATGGTTGCCTGATGAGAATGATTGAGAGTGAGAATAATACTGAATTTCTCCTGAAACAAAATAACTTATTTCAGGAAGAAATAGAAGATCTAGAAAACAAATCCAGAAAGAACAACATTAGGATTTATGGCACCCCAGAAAAAGATGAAGGAGACAGTATGATCCAATTTCTAAATAACTGGCTGCCTAGGACATTGAACCTGCCTGAAGCTCTTTTCTTTGGTATTGAGAGGGCATACAGATCACTTTCCAATATGGCAATAAAAAAAATCTACCTACACCAAGGTCAGTGATAGATTCTTTTCCAGCTAAGATAAAGACCTTGTTTTAAACACAGCATGGACTAATTATCTAGCTAAAATAAAAGAAAACATAAGATTTTTACAATGATTATTCAACTTCAGTTATGTCAAAAAGGAAAGCATATGTACCTCTTATAAAGGACTTAAAGATAAACAATATTAAAGCACAAATTGTGTTTTCAGCAAAAATAAAGTTTCATCTGACTGAAGGACAGAGGATGTTTAACACTTTGGAAGCATCTCTATTACCTGATCGACTATTTAGGTTAGCGAATATCTAAACGTCGATCTGGTAATATCAAAAAATTAAAACAGCAAATGGCCGATTTAATGTAGGGAATGAATTCCCTTGGCCGCAAAAACAAAAAAAAAAATTTTAAACCAAAATTAAGTGGGGGGCTTTGCCTCCCACATGCTCCCTAACTGAATATACCAACTCCGAGGTTGCTCTACAGTGGGGAAAAGGGCAAAATCCGCATAACAGCCAAGGGAATTCTTTCCCTGTGTTAAATTGGCTGTTTGCATTTTTTTGCTTTCGCTATTAACAGATTGACATTTAGGTATTCACTAACCTAAAAGTTTGATCAGGTAATAGGAACCCCTTTGGAAGATGCTTTGTAGTTTATACAGATGAATACAATTTTACAAAAAATAAAAGAAATGGACTGGAGTTTGTCTACATCTCTCAAAAAAATGTAACAAGGAATGGATGGTCAGTTTATGACAAAAACAGTAAAAATGAAAGACAAATGAAAAATTACTTCATTCTCATTGTAATACTGGTTCTGTAACACAAAGAAGTGTATGAATAGTAAGGGTCAGACAATAATACCACTTTTTACAAACGAAATCATCTTTATTTCTTATATGAAATATACTTTGTTTAAGTTACATATATAAGTGAAGCTAATTAATTCCAAATAGAGCTTAATCAGTCATACCAAATGTATTATTACATATAAAATACCAATTTGATGAAACTTAGTCAAAGAAACAAATATTTTAATTTCTTAATATGGTTTTGTGCTGTGTTACTTAATACAGTGCTTGAAATTTAAAATGGCAGCAAAAAAGTATGCTAAGTTGCATTCTAATTCACATAAGTGGCTGTTTACCCACAAAAGAAAGTATGGGAATGTCACTAAACAGTTAGCACATCATTAACACCTTTACTAGCTGAATTCTTATCACAAATTACTGACATTCTTTCAACACAAGTTTTATTGTTAGGTCTCCTTTAAAGATTGATATAAAGTTTCATATAAAATAACACATGAAAGCCCGAGAAAACATCCACATATGAAACATAGGAATCATTGTTTTATATCTAATTATGTTTAGTTATTGTCTTTTTACAAAAGTACCTCACCAAGAGGATCAAAGGGCTCAAACAGATGCCATATGCTGCCTGGTTAAAGAAACTCCAGCTCTACTCAGTGGCATACCGCCTGCTCAGAGGCGATCTGTGCCTGACGTATAAAGCCATGTCCAACCCGGAATTAATGGACATGCTGCACCTCAGAAAATCCAAATCCCATCGAGCTACGCGCTCGAGAGACTTGAACCTCAGCACTGAAATAAATAGGACATGCTGGAGGGACAGATTCATAACCCAGAGGCTCCCTTCACTCTGGAATAAAATTCTAGTCCAGGTTAGGCAGAGTCCCACATTGACTCTCTTCAAGAGGAATCTTGATGAGTGGATGGGAGATCGTAGGTTTACCCCAGCTATCACTTCTGTGTCACTGTTAGACAGAGGCACAGTATACTAACCTCAAAAAAAGGCATAGCAAAATTAATTTAAAATGGGTGGCGAAAGCCAAACACACTCTGGCTAGGCTTATAAATGCCCTAGGGCAGATAGCCTAGTATGAACCTATGAACCTATGAACCTAATATTTAGTAGTTATTTACTGTTTAAAATAGCTTGCTAAGCCTTTATTTTAAAATGAAAATTAAAAAGGAATACCTGTAATTGCCACAAGTTTATCTGTACATGCTGAGTTTCTGAAACAATTTTATCTGTATTTGTGGAAGTATTTGAAAGTTTAAAGAATTTCATGTTTTCTTTTTTTCTTGATTAGATGACTATGAAGGGTTAATATTTAACACTGACTTAGCTGACTTGGCTAGGCTTATAAGGGCCTCTGGGCCAATAGCCTAGTAATACCCTATGAACCTATGAAGTGTTTAAATGCACTCATGAATGCCACAAGCATTTATGTGCATGTAAATAAAGCTAAACAAACAATTTTTGCGCCTTTAACATAATTTAGCTTTAAAGAAGCTATTTAGTGGTGTGAGCACTTTTCTGAGGCTTGATAAGCTTTAGAAGGTTCTATAGGCTGTTGTTCCTACCTTCTTCTTCTTCCTTAAAGTGAAAGCTGACCTTTCAACTCAACCTTTTAACAGGAAGTGATATATTAGAATGTTAAAACTAGAAATGCAGTGTGCTTTAAGTACTAACACTGAAAAATTGACTTAAAACATTTATATTTAGGAATTAAAACACATTGTATTAAATCATACATATGGAATATACATAATTCATATACTATAATAAATTAAAAGTAAAAAATGAGCTTTAAAATGAATAATTAGTTTGTAGCTTTGATTACTTGTTATATATTAACAGGCTGATTGCTTGTTATATAATAACAGACTGACCACAGAAACTTCTAGTAGGAGACAAATGATTATATTTTGTGGTATTTGATTTAAAAATCACAGATAAATTGCATTTGATGGATTTTATTTAAAAATATTTGAGGTTAGTTCAAGTCCCGCTGATATAATGTATAAACAAGATAGTGGATTGTTTGCAAGAAATGAGAGTATATAACAAAGGAAGGATCTAGAATAATGATTTCCTGATATATAAGGGATGGCATATCTGTTCTTTCAAATAGCACAGTAGATATTGATTGTAATTAAAGTAAGGA
Organism: Protopterus annectens; assembly: GCF_019279795.1. Lineage (NCBI taxonomy): Eukaryota > Metazoa > Chordata > Ceratodontiformes > Protopteridae > Protopterus > Protopterus annectens. The sequence continues at coordinate 17,038,772 of NC_056726.1, read as the reverse complement.
GTTTATGTAAATAGTAAATGGCTTACGATATATAGTATAAGCAGGAACAGAAGGAGATACGGACAAATAGAGATGTATATAGCTAGTAGATTGTTGTATAAATAATTTTATACACAGGCAATAAAATAAATAATAATATGCAACTTCTTGACTTTTATAATAGCAAACGTGATACTTTCTTATAGTAGTCAGAGGACTAAGAAGAGGTTATAAGAGAAGATGGGAACAGTGAAAACTAATCTGGCTTATTTAAAGTGAAATGGGACTAATGTAGCCTTTTCTCTCTTTCTTAATAACATATAAAATGGCTTTCTTAAAATTATTCATATCAAGACAGGGAACATGCGTGCTTGAAGCAGAAGCATGAGCTAAGTGTAGTTAGTCTAATGGGGAGGTCAAAATGATTTTATCAACAACTAGGAATATGTTATTCCATGGTAGAATGTTTTGAGGGTATATTGTTAGATAATATTCTAATTGTTTTAAATATGTGCATAGCTGAATGTCCTTTATCATTAAGTCTGAAGTATATAATAGTTATTTACATAAAAGTATTTTTTGTAATGTGTTCTCTTACAAATGTCTTATTTTAAATGTTTATCTTTTAATATTAATGGATTAAATAATCCAGTTAAGATGGAAAGCCTGCTTAAATACCTGAAGTTGCATAAAGCTCAAATAGTATTTTTTACAAAAAAACACATTTACTCATTAAGAATGTTAATAAATTATCATTAAATAATTATTTAATTTTGGCAGGCTCTGGTTTTAGATCTAAAAGAAGAGGCACTCTCATTCTGTGGAATAATTCCCCAGTTATGCCTAACATAATGGGTACTTATGTTGATAAAAGCAGATTGTTAAGCACTGTTGTAATTGAATGGGACAGGAAAATATATATATTGGTAAACTCTTATAGGTTTCCAGGGTTAGGAGCTAAAGATGCAAAAAAAATATATATATCTAGATACCATAGCCTATTATATGAAAAGTGAGGTCATAATGGCTGGTGATTTTAACTGTACCTTATCTGATAAGGACACCACTGTTAATGAGAAACCTAGAATCACGTCGTCAGCTAAACACTTATCAAATTTTGTAAATCTTATGAACTTAAAGGATATACATAAACTAAGAAAAGTAAATTTGATTCAATACACCTATTATTCTTATAGATATGGAACTCAGATAAACATTGACAAGGTTTTTGTTATGGGCAGTTCAATTTCAAATATAAGAGGAGTTTCCACAGTATCATGCCTATTATCAAATCAACATGCTATTGTATTCAACATTATTTTAAAACATAAGGGGCAGGATTCACGAAGGCTTGCACGGAGTGTAAGAGACGTGCAACACTCCATGCAAGCCTCGCGATCCAAGAACAGCCCTAAGCTCCGTGTAAGAGACCAGCTAAAACGTCTCTTACACGGACTGGGCGTGGACATGCTAAATACCTCACTTGCATCTGAAAGGTATGCAAATGAGGTATATTAGCGATCCATGAAGCAGAAACCAGTCCGTGTAGGAGACGTTTTAGCTGCAGAAATGTACTCAGTTGACAACCGAGTACATTTCTGCAAATTCCACAATGGAGCCATGTCAGCTCCAAAAAAAGGTTGTATATGACTCAGGCAGCATGCCAATGGCCAAATATGTGGCCATTGGCAATACAACCCGATGCCAAAATGATAAAATTATAATTTTCTTTCAGCGATCGCCAATGTTTAAATCCAGCGCAGCCCCGCGCAAACGGGCTGCGCTGTATAAAAACATAAAAAAGAAGGTTATAAACCCACAAATGTGGGTTTCATGCAATACATGGAATGTCAATGCAGGGACCAGCAGACCAAAACCAACATGGCCACCGTGTAGTGGTTGCTAAGGGGGAAGCTGAGTCTAAGACATGTAACTAAGCATTAGTAGGCAATCTCATGTAAATGAGGGTTCGGATACTGAATCTCACAGTCACATAGCAAATGAGCACAGTCTGAGTAGTGTAAGAGATACATAAGGGGGAGGAATAGAGTAGGAGATAGGTGACATCACAGGGGGGAATGGTAGAAAGAAATGCAGTTCATTGGAGGCCAGTGTAACATGACAGATGACAGGCACAGATCATGAAAAGAGGTGTGCCACTAGATAAGTCATGGAAAGTCAAGAAATGGAAGGTGTACACTGTTACTTACACCAAAGTTTCTTGCTGGGCGTGCATGCGCACGTGTGCCTGCCATGAAGCGCGAGTAGGACAGTGTGCGCACGTGTAAGGCAGTCTGAGCATGTGGGAGCGTGTTGGGAGATGTTTAACACTGCGCGGGTGTGCGCGCGTGTCGGGCAGGCTGAGTATGTTAGAGGCTGTTGGCAGACGTGTAACAGCGTTTGCACGGTTGTACATGCGTTTTAACCTGAATAAGTAGATTCTGAACCATGTAAGCACGTGTGCGCGCGTGTAAGCCACTGTGAGCGTGTTTCAGATAGTATGCACGTTGCTCCCCCCTGAGGAAACAGAGAGGAAAAAGGAAACAAAAGAATTAATAGGAAGCTAGCAGGGATAACTGCTGAAGCTAGCAGGTGAAAACAGTTAGAAGCAGGCAATTACACAGGCAGAATAGTAGCCCAGCCCAGCACTTAAAACTCTGCAAACAGTAGTGCAGGATGTTTCCCTTAAGATACACTGCAAGACAGGAGTAAGCTAATAGAAGTGAAAACTGAAAAAGCTGAACTCAGAGCAGAAATGTTAGGGGCTGCCATAGCTGTCATAATGAGACATAGGCGACTTGCTGAGGGTGGTGACAATGCAGATGGTGCCAGACAACCCACAGTGAGGAGACGGAGAAGAGTGTACATGCCCAGGGTCACCTACCACGGGTTACATGAGCTGGAGATAGTAGAGCGCTATAGAGTTTACAGAGAGCTCCTGTAGCAAATTGTTGAGCTGTGCAGGCCACGCCTCACACACAGAACCAACAGAGGGGAACCCATCCCAGTGGAAACCAAGGTATGTGTTGGCCTAAGAATACTAGCAACAGGTACCTTCCAGAGACCAACTGGCGATATGATGGGGATATCACAGGCATCAGCCTCCAGGGTACTGCACCAGTTCCTGGATGCCATGTCAGCACATGTCGGTGATCATGTATATTTCCCCAATGCCCGTGAGGTATTGGCCAGCAATATGCGTCTCTTCCAGTAAATAGTGGAATACCCTGAGGTACTGGGTGCAATAGACTGCATGCACATACACATCAAAGCACCAGCCAGTGAGCGGGGTAGGGCCTACATTAACCGCAAGGGCTTCCCCTCCATCAACTGCCAGGTCGTGTGTGATGCCCAGGGCATAATAATGAATGTGTGTGCTGGCTGCCCTGGGAGTTATCCTGATTCCTACATCTGGCATTTGACGCAGCTGTACCAGACATTTGCCAATGGGGACATCCCACACAGACACTTAGTGGGGGATGCAGGTTATGCACTGGAGCCGTGGCTGATGACACCCATCAGAAATGCACACACACCTGAACAGGAACGCCATAATGAGACACACGCACAAACACGTAATGTAATAGAGCGTGTGTTTGGGCTGCTCAAGACACGGTTCCGGTGTCTGGACACATCTGGTGGAGCCTTGCAGTACACACCAACTACATGTACTCAAATTGTCATGGTATGTGCTATGCTACATAATATGATCTTGCGAAAACAGCTGCAGCAGGACCAGCATAGGGCCGGGCCAAACAGCCCCCCACCATTGCCAAGGCCATCACAGGCAGAGCGTGACTCGGAGGAGGAACAACCTGAGCCTGCCCCAGTAGGCAGAAGGAGGCGTTCCCAGTATGCCCTGGCCTTGGCAAAGAGGCAACGCATAGCACATACACTGGCTCAGTAGGAACCCTGGGAATGATACCCCTCTCTGACTCACTCATATAGTAACAGGGATGCCTAACATGACACAACCTGCTCTCACCCTCACCAAGCATGATGCCACACTATGAAGAAAAGAAGATCAAGTAAAATAATTGGCTGAAGTAATGCAGTCAGTCAAAGGGGAGCCAATGTGTTTCAGGCTGGGAAGATATGTGGAGCTTGACATGATGCACCACCTGCTAGGGGTGGCGTGCACCTATCATGCCATGCCCCATGGATACTGGCAAAGGCTGTCAGTACCCACAGCATGCCCTGAATAGGTAAGTCTCAAAACACAAACCCACCTTCATAGGTTCTACAAGGGATAGGAACCTAGATGTAATGCTACCCAATGACAGATGTATAAACAGCAAGATGTGTGCAGTGCAAACGCACACAGTAAGGAGAATGTAGATACCAGTCCTGTTATAGAGAACTGGGCAAGGCTCACATCAGCACCCTAACACTACCAGGTCACACCTCATACTGTGCTGTACAGCCCAAAACATGGAACAAGCTACAAAAGGAGGGTGACTAGCAAGAAATGGCAAGGATAACCACACCCCCATGTTGGTACCACAACAAGAAGCAGCATGGAATAGCCATGGTCAAATACCAATGGCTAAAACTGCCTTGCAGTATATAGCCTGCTGCAGACTACTGTCCTAATACCAGGAACAGCACCTGGCCTATGTCGGAATACATGAATATATCAAGCCCCCCAAACCACATTATATTGCTTGACTGAAAATACCCAGACATACACCGGTAGCATTGTACTAGCAACAACACAGTAGGAGAAAATTACCCACATTCCATAAACCAAAATTCCCAGGAACAATGTACTACTCCCACAAGAGGGGCAAGCATACTGGATGTGATAATCAGCAACATGTGTACTGGATGGCAAGATGAGAAGTGTACCCCTCACTGGTAAGACCAGACCATAGAGTAATCACACTGGATATACACACCCTGACCCCAGTCCCTGGCCAGAATACCACAGTGAAAAACATGTGTAAAGTATAGGTTGCAGCCCTCAAAACCGATGTTGAATCCACAAAAGGCCCTGTGCAAGTGCAGAATATGGGACACACCACAGAACATGTTATACAGGCATTCCATGAACACAGCCAGGAATGCTTGGAGTATGCAATCACAAATAACAACAACACACAATACCATACACGCAGGCATCTGGCATGCTGGCCTCCAGCCATTACCAAACCATGCAAGAGAATGAGGAAGTTACCACATGATAGAGCAAACATAAAAAGGGAAGTAATCACTGACCAGTAGTATGGCAACAACATATGTCCACACATACAATCCACTAAGTCCAGCCACAACAAGTATAATCTGTGAATCCAGAGGCAATGTGATGCCAGTACCAAGTACACAGACAACCACAACACCCCCCCAATAAACATAAACATATGTGATAGATGCATCCATGTATCCAAACCAGAGGTTGAGCTCCAACAACTCAGTACTGTCAACACTAGTCAGGAGGAGTAGGTAACCACATACACCACAAACCCAGTCCCACATAGACCTACCACAACTGTAAACCAAACACATAAACACAGATAAATATTCCCAGAGGCCTTAATTACAAACACACCACACCAACAGAAGCCTCCAAAGTAGATCACAAGCAACCACAACCTTCAAACATAGCACATGCAACGAATAGTATGCAAAGCTGGTGTGCCAAACAGTCACAGGCCAGAAGGAGAAACAACATGCCTGATACAGTCGTAATAGGTGTCTGTATAGGCAGACACACAGCTGTCCCACTCACCAGACTGAACAAGGGAAAGGGTAGAGTAAGCTGCTTGTAGGCTGCCACAAAATGCCACATAACACAAGTACGCAGGTCACCCCAAAGCAAGCAGAAATATGATGCACTCAATGTCCATGCTGGTGTGAATTACCTGAGATGTACCTCCTGGTCAACATCAAAAGAGACATGGATGGTCCCTCCGAGTATGTACCCCAGGGGATGACACTGGCTGTGTGCAGCATCCAACCCTCACCAAGAATGATGCCACAGTACAAACACAGAATGCTCATGTTTAACAGCTGGCACAGTTACAGCTGTCAGTCCAAGAGGGTCTAATGTGTGTCTGCTTGAGATGTCAAGCATGACAAACCATGCTGCTGTTACAGGGATGGCTGTCAGCTGTTACCCGTGTGCGTCTGGATACTGGATAAGGCCTTTGCAGCCTCCATAGAGCCATATGTAGGCAAGGCCAAAAAGACTACCCACCACCCTAGAAAACATAAGTGGTAGGAAACATAAGGGTAATGCTGACCAATGCCAGATGTGTAAACTGCAATATGCATGCCCCTGAGGCACTTCCCATTATGGAGAACATTGATGTCTGTCCAGTGACAGAAGCCTGCTGCAAGCCTAGTGATAGCACACCAGCACTACTAGGTTATACCACATATCATGTGTTATGGCCCCAACACCTGCACCAAAACATCAAAGGAGGGGGAGTATCCATATGCAGCACAGACACCCATATTGCCAGGTAACTGACAATGCACAAAGCAGCGGACACCACCCATGTGCACATAACTGTAGTCAAAACTGCTGTACAGTCTGTAGCATGCGACAGACCACACTCTCACACACAAGAACTCCACCCAGACATCCGAAGACACTGGACAGTATGAATGTCCCACCAAATACCAGACGAGGTACACACAAAGTACCACATAGGTGTCAAACCATTATGTATGCAAGGAGTAATCAGGGACCTAGGGACACAGGTCAACATTAATCTGTCATGTGACACCCACAATGCCAATGTGGCTATGAAGAGTGTTGATACTGGACACCGTATCATGAAAGGATTCAGATCAACATCAACAGAGGTCACTGTGCCGCTGTACTGTTCCCTTACCAGACCCATAATCTAGTACAATGACTCATATGGGATGTACCGTACGTGACACCTGCAGCGGTTCGGAAGACCTCATAGTTACCCCACCAACAGGATAAAGGGTGTGAAATATATGTCATATGCTGCCTGGCTGTAGACACCTCAGCTGACTGCAGTCACACACTGCCTACACAGAAGCAATGTATGTCTGTTGTACAAGGCCATGTCCAACACAGGAGTAATGGACATGCTACACCACAGGAAATCAAAGCCATTGGAGCTGTGAGAGTCACAGATGTCAACCTCAACACATAATGAAATAAGATGTGCTGGAGGGACAGATACATAACCCATAGGCTCCCCACACCCAGAAACAGGATCCCAATCCATGGTAGGCAGAGCCCCTCACTGACACCCCTCAACAGGAATATTGCCAAGTGGATGGATGACCGTACATGTATACTGGGGGTCCCCACTGTGTCACGACCAGACAGAGGCACAGTGAAGAACCTCATAAATGGCTATAATTGAACATAGCAAGGAGTGGCGAAAGACACACACACTCTAGCTAGGCTTACTAATGGCCTAGGGTGTCTAGCCTACTATGAACCCATGAACCTATGGAGATACAAAATGTACAGGACACTAAGGATAATCACAAGGCTTACCCAACTGATGGTAGGAACCATGTTGGGCATCCACAGATATGCTCCGAATCGCACTGATATTACAAACAACATACCAAACACACACACATATTGCTAACATACAACCTGTCAGGTGCAGTGCAAACACCCCCCCCGAGTGCAAAATACCTACCCCAGCAGATGGTCCCCTGACATTGCAGATGCTGAGGTAACAGCCATCATCTGCAAAGCAGAACACACAGCAGCAAAGGTATGTGATGGTGTCCTGTGCTGAGGCCAACATGGACCCCAAAAATAATGGAATGCCAAATCACACTACTGCCCAATGTCAGCCTTACCACAGGATATGTACCCAAAGAGTAGTGTACAACAACAGTGGTCCATCACAACAAAGGTGTTGCCTGAATGGATACTCCAAACTACCACCCCAGGATCCTGACAAGCTTGTTTTGCACAGCTATGGAAAGGATCAGTATGTACCGCAGACAGAAGGCTATTGTGGATGTACTGATACTGGACCCTACACACTGTGGCTGTTGTAACTGCAGAACCGGCCCCTAAACATGTCTGACCCATTTGAAGCAGTCATTAAGGTCATTGATGACGGCTATGTGGTCCACACAGCGTAGCTGGACCGTGCACATGTTTCTAGACAATACCGTACGTGTTCAGTATGGATATGTTCACCAGCTTAAATATACACCCCTATGTCAGTAGAGGGGTTGCAAAGCAGACCAAGGACAGAACTGACATGGTCAGACATGCCGCATCCATGTCAGACTACAAAGCGGATATGAGTGGCATCCCACAAGGCCTGGTCTTGCCCCCCCCCCATTCTGTATACATGTCCCATAGGTATAGGCCAACATGGAAGGACTGTGACTGAGCATGTATGCAGAGGAGTACAAACAGCCCACCATATCCGACCCCCAGCTGACACAAGCAACCCACAAAAGGGCCACCTACAAACAGACAACTGTAGCCATAGCCATGTCAGCAAGCTAATTGCAGAACTGTGTATAGACAACCACTGTGGATATACAGTAAGTGCCCACAAATTACCACACAGGTGTTAACCCATGAGGTACCTAACGTAATGTGAGACCTGGGTACAAAAGGTGATAAATATCCTGCACTGGACAAACGTGTGGCTGTAGTGTTCACAGAAACATGTACCATATACCCACCCAAACATGAAGGTTGGCAGATGTAGATAAGGGGAACTCACTGTGGCTCTGCAGCCATCCTCCATCAGCATCACAACTGACTACAATAGCCCCTGTGGGATATACCGCAGCAGACACCTCCATCAACTGTAAAGTCCACAACAGTACCCCACCAAGGGTAGCAAAGAGCATGAACAGATGCCATGTGTTGCCTGAGTAAACAAACTGCAGCCCCACACACTGCCATCCTTCCCAGCTACAGGAAAGCTGTGCCTGATGTATGAAGCCATGTCCAACCTGGAATGAATGAACATGTTGCACCTTGTACAATCTGAATGGCAGTGAGCTATGCACATGAGAGACCTGAACCCCAGCACTGACATGCATAGGGCAAGCTGTACAGAATGATCCATAACACAGAAGGCACCCCCACACTTCAGTAAACTCCTGGTACAGGTCAGCCAGAGAGCCACATATCGACACCCCTCAAGAGGCATCCTGATGAGTGTATGGGAGATGGTAGGCTACCCTGGGTATCACTGTTATGTCAGAGGTAGACGGAGGCACAGTATACTAACCATGACATATGTAATGGCAAACTCCAGTTACAATGTGTGTCGAAGGATAAACACACCCTGTGTCTAGCATCAGAAATGGCCTAGGGAACATCGCTAGTGTTTGCCAATGTCCACCCATGTTGTGGAATACACTAGCAATGTTGGACGAGCCTGGTGTAGGTAGTCCATATCTGAACATATTGCAACATGGTCATATGTGCACAACTGGCCCCTACACAGTCTGTTGTGCTCACTATGAAGATGTCAAGCAGTCATAGGACTAAAGCCCAGGATACTGTCCACCACAGTGAAAGTACCGAACCAGTACACTATACGGTACTACAGTGTTAGGTCATTATGAAAGTATGTTGAGAACTGTCTGCAAAGTATCCCATGCAATCCCTGCAGGCACAGTATAATCCCTGTTGTGGCAGACATGAAGCAGTTGGCCAGTTAGTACACAACATGACACCCAATACACAATCATAAACGTGTGATATTGTCAAAGTTCACACACACCCAAATATGTGGTGGACTTCAGAGTGCAACATATGGAAAGCTCACACTGGGCATGCTCGCACACTTTGATAAATGAGGCATATGTCAGACAACATGCCATGGAAAGGCTGAACTGGGCATGCTCACACACTTAGGCCATATCTCCGTTTAGCAGTTGGCCACACATATCTGGTATTTGTACGTGTCAGTCCAGGAACCAACCACAACACAGCAATCAGCCCAGTGCACACAGTAAATGACCACAGAGACATAAGTGATATAGTGGATTGCCGTCATATGCAAACATCTTCCACAGATACACAAGTTGGTCATAGGAACAGGAAATGCTATGGCAATAAAGACCTGTGAACAGTAGAACAGCACAACAAATATTGTGCATCCGACAATTTAACATATGGGTGTAGAGGTCAATACTAGGTTTCTTGACCCAGGGAATGACAGCTCAGCCAGAGTGTGCTTGGCATCTGCATCCCCAGGATAGTAGGCTGCTGTGCCACTGTAAAGTAGGTCACAGAAGGCAACATGTGAGGCTAGTGAGCTGTGCCTCTGTCAAGCAGGGGCACCGTGGAGGTCTCAGGGATTGAATGTGCTAAGCCACAGCCATGTTGTCGGTGTGTGCTGTGAGAGGGTTGCTGAGGATCTCTGACAGTAGGTGTCCATCAATAACAGACTGAAGGGAGCCCTATCTGCATTCTCTGGATGATTCCACTGTCAACACTGTGTTGTAATGAGTATGTGTGAATGAAGTGCTGTGCCAAAACTGTCCACAGATGTCCTCCCTCTGTGGGCTACAGCTCTGCAATGTATTAGGTCACTCTGTCTGTTGAACGGTGCATATATGGCTGGTGTACAGCTGACAGGTGTCTTGTTGTGGAGCAGTCATGGGTATATGTGGGATAGCATGACCAATGCAAACTGTACACACGCTCATAGGATGCAGTTGTCAAGGATCATGCTGAGTGGCCAGTATAGTCCTCCAGCATGGGTCCTCTGAAGTCATCCACCCCAGTCTACACAAGTGTAGAGTCTGCTTGTGCTAAACACAGTTTGTGTGCAGTGACAACTTTGCCTGGGGGTGGAGATGAGGTATGGATGTCCAGGGAAAGGTGGGTATGGTCAGATATCAACAATGGTGGTCTACCTCTGGTGTGGAACAGTGAGTACCCACGTTGCAGATGGACAGGTGCAATATGTATTCACCCATGTGGCTGTGGTGTGTGGTTCTGCCATAGCACATGGACCCACAAATTGTAGTGGCTGTAGGGTAAAGTGGTAGAGGCCTGAGTAGTTCTCACACACAATATGCCTGTACCTGATGTTAACAACTGGAATGGTGTATGTGAATACCTGCATATCCTGGCACTGTTCCCAGGGAAGCTAAGTGTGTGTCCTGGATGTGGGTATGGTGTTCTGGACTGGTTGTGTTGTGTGTTACAGGTCCTGTGGTCCCAAAGCATGGTATAGAACATAACCTGCCAGTGCGATGTGCATATCTGACCCTGACATAGGTGGCTGCAAATGCATATATATGCTATCCCCCACCTGACAGGTAGTACTACATCTACATACCTCTGTAGAAATAAAGATGTCAGCACCCTAGAAATACTACAGGTGCAGAACAGATGCCCAGTAATTTGGATAGTGCGCTCTGCTAATGCGTCTCCCTCAAGTGTCATAATATAGGTAGGTAGGGGTTCAAATCCTGCAAATGCTCAGTGTGGGTGAGTGGGGTTTGTGTGTGTGAAAGGCTGTGAGAGGGAAATGTCCATTTTGGCAACTGGGAAAACACACTACAGGACGCACATTCCCCTTACTAAACACTGATGATGTCAGCACCCTATAAGTACAGCAGGAGAAGGGAAGCCTCCCAGTAATGCGAATAGCGCGCTCTGCTAATGCATCCGTCTCGAGTGTCATAACATAGTTAGGTAGTGGTTTGAATCCTGCAAATGGCGAGTGTGTATATTTGGATGAGGGGGGTTAGTGTGTGTGCAAATTTGTGTGAGGGAAATGTCCCTTTTGGCAACTGGGAGAACACACTACAGGATGCACACTCCCCTTTCTAAACACAGATGATGTCAGCACCCTATAAGTACAGCAGGAGAAGGGAAGCCTCCCAATAATGTGAATAGCACCCTCTGCTAATGCGTCCATCTCGAGTGTCATAACATAGTTAGGTAGTGGTTTGAATCCTGCAAATGGCAAGTGTGTGTGTTTTGATGAGGGGGGTTAGTGTGTGTGCAAATTTGTGTGAGGGAAATGTCCCTTTTGGCAACTGAGAGAACACACTACAGGATGCACACTCCCCTTTCTAAACACAGATGATGCCAGCACCCTACAAGTACAGCAGGAGAAGGGAAGCCTCCCAGTAATGCGAATAGCGCGCTCTGCTAATGCATCTGTCTCGAGTGTCATAACATAGTTAGATAGTGGTTTGAATCCTGCAAATGGCAAGTGTGTGTGTTTGGATGAGGGGGGGTTAGTGTGTGTGTGCAAATTTGTGTGAGGGAAATGTCCCTTTTGGCAACTGGGAGAACACACTACAGGATGCACACTCCCCTTTCTAAACACAGATGATGTCAGCACCCTATAAGTACAGCAGGAGAAGGGAAGCCTCCCAATAATGCGAATAGCGTGCTCTGTTAATGCATCCATCTCGAGTGTCATAACATAGTTAGGTAGTGGTTTGAATCCTGCAAATGGCAAGTGTCTGTGTTTAGAAAAGGGGGGTTAGTGTGTGTGCAAATTTGTGTGAGGGAAATGTCCCTTTTGGCAACTGGGAGAACACACTACAGGATGCACACTCCTTTCTAAACACAGATGATGTCAGCACCCTATAAGTACAGCAGGAGAAGGGAAGCCTCCCAGTAATGTGAATAGCGCACTCTGCTAATGGGGCTCTCCCGAGTATTGTAATGTAGTTAGGTAGGAGTTTGAAACCTGTAAATGGCATGTGTGTGTGTTTGGATGTGGGGAGTTTGTGTGTGCATTTCCGTATAAAAAACATGTTAGTTTTGGCAATCAGGAGATCACACTACCTGATGCACATTACCCTTTCAAAATACTGATGTTGTCAGCACCCTATAAGTACAGCCAGAGAAGAGGAACTATCTAGTAAACCGAATAGTGCACTTTGCTAATGCGTCTCTCTCATGTGTCATGACTTAGTTAGGTAGGAGAATGAATCCTGCAAATGACAAACGGTGTGGGGGTAGTAGGGTGTGTGTAAATGTAAGTGTGAGAGAACAGATCCTTTTGGCAAATACTACAATACACCAGATGCTGCATACTCCCCCAGTAAACACCGGGGATGTCACCACACTATCAGCACAGCCAAACAGGGCTAGTTGGCTAGTAATGCCAATAGTGTGCTCTGCTACTGTGTCTATTACCATTGTCAGAGTACAGATAGGTATGTTTTGGTAACCCACAACTGCCACGTGTGGTTGTGTCACACAGTATGACCTTGTGTGGGTCTTTGTACATAACAATGCATGCCATTGCCTAAACCAGCAATGGCATTGCACACATGATGTATGTGTGTGACACATACACATAAATACCTGTGACCTGCAGTAGTTACCATGTCTGACACATGCCTCGAGTGGATAAATGGTATTTGCAATGTATACCAATATGACCGTGTCTTACTGTGCAGGGTCCGCACGTGGTATGTCTCTATACAGTGTGGGTGTCTATGGTGAAATACCTACAGCAGGGGATACACATCTGGTCTGGGCCATATAGTGTACATGTAGTTGATGTACAGGTGCTGCATGTTCCCACCTGTTGTGGTAGTGGTAACATGTCATTCCACTGCAATTCAGTGACCACATGCTGTGAACCCTTCAACTAGTGTGTTGTAGCTACAGTAATGCTCACACACAATGTTTGGCTGGATGCAGTCCAGCCATATAAACACAGTTCTTGAGACTGTCATATTGCCAGTGTTGTTATGGAGGATAGGTGGTCTTCCTGTGTATGGGAGGGTTGTGTGTGCCAGGCTATGAACCAGATGGCAGTCCGACACACTGTTAGCTGCACATGAGTAGGCCCTGATGGTTTGTGCTGTGCCAACAACCTGGAGGTGTGTGTATCTGTGGTACCTTGGGATACCACCCCCCTATCCATGTGTGTTACATGTGTAGGGGACGACAGGCATGGTATGGGGCATAACCTGTCAGTGATGGGTAACACCTGTGAGCCATGAATCATGAATCTGGTACTGCACAGACATTGCGGTTCACCGTGCTGAGGGCAGTGTCTGGTGCATGCATCTTCCGGTGTACACTGCTGTTGTTGTGTAGCAGCACTGTTAGTGTCCTAACCTGTGTGATACCCACAGAGGTGGCTATGTAAACCATGTCCTGCAGCATAAGGCAGTATGTGTGTACCAAGGAGCTTTGCCATTATACATCGGGCCATGGGTGTCACGTGCAAGATGACCCTTGCACAGCATATAAGCACACGTTGACAGCCAGTGGATACCCTATGAATGACAGTGGAGACTGAGCATAATGTAGACATACAACACCCTTCCCACATATAGTGGTAGAATACCTGGTGAGGGTATGTTGGCAACCAACATCAGGCTCATACTGGCCTGTGCCACATGCTGAGAGATCCATTCTATGTTCCCTATCATGTAGTCCAGGGAGGTATGTCTCAGGCAGCCATACTGGCATGGTCAATGAGTGAGTCATATGTGTCCATGCCTCTGACTGACCTGTATGCATGTGTTCTGTGGTGGACCATAGTGCCCCTGAGGCATATCACTGTGACCTTCACCAGATACAGCCTGTTGAGCGGGACCCAAGTGCAGCACACAAGACAGGTACCTGACATGTCTGTAGCAGGTGTGTTGTGTAGCCCTACAGGCTGTGAGTGTGTGGCACAGGGGATGTGCGTGCCATGTGTGGCATGTGCTCTGTTCCGACGGAACATATGCCTGTGTGCCAGCTGCGGAGGTGTGTGATGCCCAGGCAGGCTGCTATTCTGAGTCCCCACGTATGCCCCAGTGTGTTCAGCATGCTGTCAGTGCGTGTCAATGTCTGACTTGTATTGTAGTCACTGTAATATATTTTATTTATTTATTTATCCTACATTTGTTGACCGGGATAGTCCGACTGGATGCATGTCCATTTCCAGGGGAGGCCCGTGGAGACAAGCTACGAGTGTAGCAGATACAGCATTACATAATACTAGCTTTACATATTACAAACAGATTATTTACAGAAATTACATAAGTAAGCAAGTCAAACATGTTCCACAGGTTAATGTTAGTCCTGAGCACAAGTCAGGATTAAATTAAATTACACAGTAAATTGGTTCATAGATTTTACACATTCGAGTTAGCCAGGCTTGATACATTGACATAGCCAGTTAAGTGACAAATGTTGTTTGAGTCTAGTGTTAAATTGACCTAAGGTGGACAGTAGGGTAATATCAGCTGGAAGTAAGTTCCAGGATCTACTTACAGGGTTTGCAAAGAGAGAATCACCGGCTGCATTATTAAACTTGCTAGTCTGAATTAGTAGTTTGTTAGAGGATCAAAACGGTCTAGGATTGTTATAGGGGGTGATAATATTTGAAGTGCAGGAGTATTGTCTGGATTATAGAGGATTTTATAGGCCATAATCAGTTGGTTATACTGTATTAGGCTGGGTATTGCAAGCCAACCAAGCTGATTTAGATTGACGCAATGATGTGTCCTAAAAGGCAGCCCAGTGGCAAACCTGGCAATGTGGTTGTAGCAAATTGAGTGTTTGTTAAGGACAGTCTTGTTCATATTCGAGAGTAGAGGGGATGCATACAGAAGGGTTGAAACAAGTTGTGAGCGAGCTATGGCACCTTTAGCTGGAGGGGCTAGGAAGGCTTTAATTCTGTAAAGTGACCCTGGTTTTCTATTGATGGCTTTGATAATTTGGTTAACATGTAGGTCACATTTGAGATTATTGTCTATGATGACACCTAATAGTTTCGTAGATGGGTCAGGGGAGATTATTGTGCCATCAGTTGATGTTATGGTAACGGTGAAAGCGGTAGACCTACGTGTTGGTGAAATAACAGCAGTTTAGTTTATTTGGGATTTAGGATCAGACAATGTTCAGAAAGCCAGTTTTCTATTGTATTAAAGGTGGTCTGGGTAGCTGACCATAACTCTACTGGAGATGTGGCTGAGCAGATCAAAGTAGAGTCTTCAGCATATTGGATACAGCTGACTTTTGGGATGACAGTATGAAGGTCATTAATGAAGATGGAGAACAGCAAGGGCCCTAATATAGAGCCTTGTGGTACTCTGAGGGTGTTAGGTAGAAGGTTAGAGAGTTTGTTCTGCCAGAGGCCAGCCTGCTGTCGACCATGCAGGTAGGATTGAAACCATTGGAAGGCTCCAGTATCTAGATAGTGTTTGCAGTGTGTGGAGTACAAGTTGGTGATCAGCCATATCGTATGCCTTGGAAAGATCCAAAAAGAGGGCTGAGGATATATAATTAGTGTTGCAAGTATGGTTTATGGTGTTAGTAAAGGCTAGGAGGCCTGAAGTAGTGCTGTGATGAGGATGTAAGCCATGCTGAGTGTCTGCCATAATGCGATTTTGGATTAGGTGGTGCATGAATTGTC
This sequence comes from Protopterus annectens, assembly GCF_019279795.1. Lineage (NCBI taxonomy): Eukaryota > Metazoa > Chordata > Ceratodontiformes > Protopteridae > Protopterus > Protopterus annectens. The sequence goes on along the minus strand of NC_056726.1, from coordinate 17,022,465 downwards.
TATGACGAAAGTTTCCATAATCTTTGCAAGTGGAGAGAGTATAGCTATTGGCCTATAACTGGAGAATTCAGTAGAGCTGCCTCCTTTGTGAAGTGGGATTACATATGACATTTTCCAGATGGTGGGAAAGTTAGATTCTACCATGGTTCGTTTGATTACCTTTGAGACGGGGTAAGCAATAGCATCATCTGGTTTTGATAGGTACTCGGCAGGGAGTTGATCAGCAGAAAGTGTAGTGGGTTTCACTGTTTCAATCAAGGTACAGAGAAGTGAAGTGGTGACTGGTTGGCAGCTGAACGCAAGTAGGTTTCTAGGGGTGCTACTTTCAGGACCAGGGGAGCTAGGAGGTAGATGGCTAGCTAGGGCCTGAAATGTCTCAGTAAAGAACTGGTCAAAACTATCAGGAACATCTTCAGGAGTATTATCAATAGTAGCAGCAGGGATTGGGGTTGACGTTTGTCCAGGATGTAGTATATATGACATGCCACCTGACAGGGTATGGCATTACTGGGTTCAGAGAGACCAGTCCCCAGATTGGCTGTGTGGTGGCATCCCACACATGTGTTGTACGTTCCTGGCCAGGGGTGATGGCTGACTGCATACATGTGGCAGCTGTGACATTGACACATGACTTACATAAACCACAACTGGACCATAGAGGCGATTCACAGGTTACCTTTGCACATGCTACCCTAGTAGTGTGATTGCCATGGTGAGTACCAACACATAGGGCCAATGGGGAACAACATACTGAAGGTGTGTATGTGTGGGTGTACCGCTACTATTTCATAGCACTGACATATATGACTGCACACGTGGGTAAATGCCAGGTAAGATGTGTGCAATGTGTCACAGGCAACGTACATGTGTACAGGACAGACAGTGATGTTCTGTCATGTGTAAAGTTGACATACGTATCGTACGCTATGCAGATGTCACTAGAAGTCTACAGAAGCACTGTAACTCTGCATTGCAGGTGTAAGCAGTGTTCCAGGGAACCCCAAGCGAACATGCATGCAAACAAAGCTACAGTAAACAGGACTGGAAGTAGTGCATTGTACAACAAAGAAGGGGTAACAATAACAGTAAGTAACAATGCAAATATGTAGGCACTATCAACATGTACCCAGGAATACACAGCGCAGATGCCCCTGGTATAACTGATATTATGTCATACTTATTTGTGATTTGGATTACATTGGTACTGCACACATATCTACATGCGCGAACATCCACATGGCATAGTCATTGTGGGCAACTTGACACCATTACTGTACATGTCCACCAATGCATATCACTACTTGCGTTAGCTTTCCCCCTGTGCTACCCATGTATGCGGCTATCTGTTGACAACCTTACCACCGGCATGCAATTATGTGCAGCTGTTATACTTTGGTATGTACTATGGGTGCACATAACAATTCAGGACATTCATACAGTTACTGCAGCAGGCACACTGGGATAAACACACAGTCATAGCAGCACACTGTACTGTTACCAACATGATACTACTAATACACTTCTATGTAGTCACCCTGTGCATCAGCAATGTGTTTACCTGTTCCCGCAATGATGTTGGAGATTGCAGGAGGTGGCACAGTGTCATCATATGCACAGGGTGTGGATTAGGTATGCCTGAGTCAGCCACTGATACCATCAATTGACATGTGTGTATATGTGTGTTGGTGAGGGGCAGCAGTACAGGGTGGGGCAGTGTTGGTGCAGTGTGTGCATGTATGTGGTCACCCTAGGTGTTAACATTTCGCATGTGTGTATGCACGCACACAGTTCCACCTCATGGCTGCCATATACAGGGGTTTGTGGACAGCCACAGACTACACCTGGCAGGCCATACAGATCAGTTTCTGTGTGCACAGACACGGTACCTGTGCCTGGCAGGGGTGCTACAGACCGTATCCAGTACTAAGCCAGACTGGGTACTGTCATCAGAAGCGGGAGTGTGTTGACTGGACACAAGTCCCTGTTGGGACTGTCTAGAGCCAAGTGCACGTGGTCTCCTGGGGCGTTCCGATGACAGCACAGACCTAGCATTGCTGGGGCTGCTGCTGGCACTATGGGGGCGTGCGCGAGCCTGTTGTCGTCCGCGCCGACTGCCGGCTGCTGCTGCTGCCGGCATACGGCCACATCGACACCGCAAAAGCCCACCATTGCCCTGGCTCATGGACATCTGGTTGTGGAACTGCTGTAATATGTCCCCACAACGTCTGTCTATGACATCGGTGAAGTTACGGATAGCATCCGCAATGTCACGCATACTGTCTGTCATGGCTGTGCGACATGCTCTCAGCTCCCTCAGACCCTGTCTGGTGTACCTTTCCATACGTGACTGTGCCTGCATGACAGTCCGAAACATAGCTGAGGTTGACAGACCTGTTTGGGCACGTCGGCCAGAGGCAGTACGCCCACGGATGCTCCCACGAGAACCCATGGGCAACTGTCTGTGTGGTACCATCGGAGGACCCTGCCCATGTCTGCTGTGTGGGGATGCATGTGCCACAGGTACCACATTACCCTGGTCTATGCCTACTGTATCCTGTCCATCACCTAGGGACAATGGTGACAAAGGATGTACTGGCAGGATGACTGTGCGCAATGATGGGGTTGACAGCTGTGTACTGTCAATTGGCTGACCAATGGCAGACCCTGACACACCTTCCTGTACCATTACACAAATATCATCATTGCCAGTAGCCGTGGCACAGGATTCAGGTTCCCTGCTGCAGGTCACCAGAGCAGCCACAGAACCTGTGGGAGGAAGACAGGAAACACAGTTTACAGTCTCCAGACATTGTTACTAGTGATGCACTTCTACAAACATGCACACATGCACACATGGACACATGCACACATGCACACAGGCACACATGCACACATGGACACGTGGACACATGAACACAGGCACACATGCACACATGCACACAGGCACACATGCACACGTGGACACATGCACACATGCACACATGGACACATGCACACATGCACACGTGGTCACATGCACACATGGGCACATGCACACATGCACACGTGGTCACATGTACACATGCACATATGCACACATGCACACATGCACACGTGGACACAGGCACACATGCACACATGCACACCCCGCAGTATACACACAGAGCACTACTGAGTTAACTACTGTTACTAGCATTATCAGGACTATTATAGGTTATGTTAAACACACTCACCAGCATGGATGGCCTGCCTTGCTGTAATCCTGGAGGGACCTGCAGAAATGATGAGATTAATGTCAGTGGGCACAACTGTGCCATTGATATTGCATATGATACAGTGTACAGAACAGTCAAGTTGACACATGGCATATTACCTGCACGCTCCATGTCATGCTGCTGTGTGGAACCAGCCTCCATCATAATGCAGGTGTACTGCTGTTGGTGTTCCGGGGCTGGAGCCACAACACTTAGGAGTAGCCCCTCCAGTCTGGTGAGGGGGGATGTGTGGCCACCCCACCTCCTGTGGCGACCTGTTGCCTGTGGATATCTGATGCACGCTGATGGACACTTCGGATTAAATCACTGCAGTGATGTTGTACCTGCTCATATGTCCTGTTATGCTTGCCAATATCATTTACCCTACGGACAAGGTCTTGCAACAGTGCAGCCCTCTCCTGCTGATTCTGACTGGTGCGGGAAAACAGGATGTCATACTCCCGCACCAGGCTCTGGTGGACCTCCTCTTCTTCCACCACAGAGTAGGCGGGGTTACGCTGACGCGCCATCTCCCTGGAAGAGAACACAAACAGGATATCAGCAGACCATGTCAGCAATATATGGCACACATACTATACATGATACTCATGTGTAGTGATATACTACTACTCCCATATGTTGCATGTGTGTGTGTCGTGGTGGATACACAGGTACATGGCCAGATATCAGTGCTCAGCGAACACCTGTGCAACAATACCTGCCACATTCCACACAACATAGTAGCATGCCCCATCGGTCAGCACACACTGACAGGTGCAATGCACAACCTCACTCTGGGGGTTCATCCCAAGGTACTGTATTGTGGGACACCGTCCACTACTGTGATGTGGACAGAAGTTACTCGGCATGGATATACATAGCCCACCACTACCACCACCACCAGCACAGTAGACTACTTTGATATGTATGTGATTAGACAGTTATTCACTTGCTGGGACTGAGATGGTATCCATGCAGCACACTGGGCCAGTGGAAGCCACAAGCCACACTGCTGACCCCTTTGCAAATGCTTACCATGGACATGCCACAGATTGCATGGAACTTGCACACACATTTCTAACCCAGACCCTATGCACAAAGGTTAGGCATCCTGTCCGGTGGACCCCAGACAGAGGAAAATTGTATAACAATAGCAGGAGGCTACTCCAGGACAGAGCACATTCACATTAAGGGAAGGCATCTGTGGTCAGCACTGGTACTACACTACGGTCCGTCATAATGGCCACGGCCTACTCTGGGAGGGAAATGGACACAAACACTATGGATGACCACAAGGCCTTCTTCAGTTATGTTACACATATGGACCACATGCCTCAGATATGCTCTGTGTTAATACACACCTACTTAACATTCATCAAACACACAGATATTGGCAACAATCTTGCAGACATGTTTGGTGCACATATCCCCCCTCCTTCTCCCCCACCAGTTGAAATATTTATCACAGCTGGATGTAACCTCCCTATCATCTCACATGTCCAGGTGAGGGCCACCCTCAGCAGAGAAGAACACACAGCATCACTGTGACCTCATGGTATCCCTGGATGTGTGCTACCTGCACTCCGAGAGGACATACAACTGCATATAACACTGATAATTTATCTTGGCCGTACTACAGGATATGTACCTGGACAGTGGCATACAGCAACACTGGTCCCACACCACTAAGGGGGCACCTCGACTGACCCTGGGAATTACCACATCATATGCATAATGGGCCTGGTCTGCTAAGCTATGGAATTATGCAGTATGGGATGCATATGCAGTGATATTGAGTACCTGCAGACACTTGTTCCCAGCCAGTGTGCCTTTGTGATGGGCTGATCCTGCCTTTTGAACCTGGCTGACCTTTCAAAGCAGTCACTACAGCCATTGCTGGGGCAATGCACAGACAACTGCTGCCAGGATCATGGCCTAAGACTGATTGACATGTAATGTATGGTCATCCCCTTTTGGTGGAATTACGTACACGCAACATATCACATGGACATACCTATGGATACAGACCTATGACACATTTGGAGAGTTCACAGTATGCACACTATTAACCTGCTACTTTGCATTACCTGTGTTTGTCGCAGCTGGTTGCATTACCACTGCTTCTGCTTGCTGCTGCTACTGTCAATGCTGACAGCTTCGGGTGACAGAGTCACAGTGTATAATTTTTATTTTTTTTTTGCTCTCTCTCTCTCTCTCTCTCTTACTTCTCACTCTCCCTCTGTCTGCTTACAGACAATGCAATGAATGTATTGCATGTGTTGAGTGTTAGCACTGGATGCTTTTGTAGGTATCTGCATAGGTCCATGTGATGGCCTCTGCACCAATTGTAAGCCAGCATTTGCTAATTGCATACAGCCAGTTGTGTACTGATTGCAGTTCTCACTGTGATTTCAGATCAGTGCTATAAAAGGGTATGTGGGAAAGGCGTTGCCCTTTCAGTTTTGTGAGGGCAGGGACCATGCTGGTATGCTGTGGACAGTGTTCTGTGAGTGTAAAGGTTAGTATCTCTCTCATGATTCAGGCTGTATTCACATTTCTCCATTTCTCTCTCATGTTCCCTGTAGCAAGTATGTATGCACAATGACTCCTACAACTATATATAGATATATATTTATATATATATATATATATATATATATATATATATATATATATATATATATATGTACATATACATACATTTATATATGTACTTTAACTGAACTTATTATCTACAAGCTACCAAGTAGCATGGCTGTTTCTGTTCACACACTACTATTATGGAAATCCAGTAGTTTTGACAGTAATTCTAAATGACATGCTTTGTGTACTACACATCCTATATTCCCTTTACATTCATCCCTACTATTACATGTTATATTTATTTTAGCACAATGTTCTTGTATAAGAGTCATGGCTTAGTGGTAGGTCATACAGACTAGTGTTTCCAAGGTCCTGGGTTCGGGACTGACAGTGGGATTTTATTTTGTTTTTGAACTGAGTACAGGACCTGTCAATCAAAGTGACTAAGGCACTTTTAAGCAGTTGTAACCGGGTTAGCGCTGGTTTGTGCAGAGCTCACACATGCGCACAAGCGGTTAGCTCCACGCACACAAGCGCACACCCACTTACAACCGCTTAACGGTGCTTACTCTGACGCACACCCATGCTATTTTCTTTGAAAGAAAAGAAAATGGGGAGACAGGAAAGTGGTGAAAAAGGGGTCACAAAGAGGGTAAGACAGTAGGGACACAAGCTTGGGATTTGCAGGAGGGATGTAGGTAAGGCCCATAGCTGCCCATTTGTTCATCAGCAACAGCTGTGCATATGTATGTAATTTGGTGTGACATTTGAAACCTTCCACCCCTGAGAGAGGTGTCAGGACAACAATAATACTTGTTGTACAGCCAATTGTAATTGATAGATTCCATGTCCAGCAGACATGTGTGTGGAATGGGCAGCTATGTATGGGGCATCATTTTTTGTGGGTACAGAGTGCCCTTTTTTTTTTTTTTTTTCAGGTGAGAGTGGTATGTCAGATGAAGGAAGTCGGTACAGTTGGGGAGGTAAACAGACAAGACAAACAAGACGCACACAGGGGCGGTGTATGACACGTGTGGGGGGGTTACACAATTGACGGGGATGGAGGTTTGGATATCCAGAGCCCATGAGCCCACAGATGGCAACAGTGGAACTGATATCCCCACCCATAGGCAGTTGCCACTGTTCCTTCACTGCCCAGGATGGGGCTGTGCTGGGGGCTGTGTAGGCCAGGCAGCAGGCATGCCCATTAGTTGCGCCACCCGTGCCTCAAGCTGGCATAGGGGCTCGAGAACAGAGTCCCGAATCTCCCTACGCACCACAGTCCGGACGCTACAGAGGGTGAGTGGTGGTTCTCCTCCGGCCACACTTGCAGAGGGGGGGCGAGCCCCATCTCCTGCAGCGCTTCCACCCGCAGGTGGCACAGGGCCACTGGAGGAGGGTCCGGACTCGGCACTAGTGCCAGGTGCACTCGCCAGTTGAGGTGGGAGAGGTGGGTCCGCTGGAACCCGCCTTCCCTGTCGTTCTATGTTTTGCATTATGTCATGACAGTTTGGGTTAGTGACATATAATACCATTCACAATTAGTTGTAACAGCATGCATTAGTATTCCCATTAACCAAACACCCAGATATTCACACCATTGAACAGCGTGCATAACACATGCATAATTTGAACAGAAATACACAGTCCAACAACATGCAGGGTTAATTGATGGCAACAGGCCATCAGGTTTGGATGTATGAACAGGGCAGATGCATCAACGGACATGCAAATATATATGACCCAACAGGACAAACGTCCAGGGGTGTTAATTGTGATTGCACATACCATTTTCACGTGGAATGGTTTATATGTGGTTATAGGGTGGGGTAAAGAAAATAATATTAACACCTTCGAATAACAATACATATGCTGTACATTTCTAATAGCTACAGTTATATACACACTACTGTTCTAACTACAGTTTCCTATATGATAACTATTTCAACTTGGTGATAGGACTGTTACTGCAACATCAATATACATTTTATTGTTCTTCATACACATTCATATCTAGCTTTGTTCAGCTACATCATCCTGCTACATTTGCTTTCTATAGCTGTAGACAAGTGTGGATGTTTGGTATATCAGACAATCATCCTATCTGCATATTGCAGACTGAGAGCAACATATCCAGATTTTGGGATACACATTCCAGATGCAGCAACACTTTGAAAAGATTTCGCTGTTTGGTTTTGATTCTCACATGCATTTTATTCTGTCTTGACTGCAGTATACTTTATTCAGGGGTTATTACTACTGTATTGCTGGATTCATGACACTTTCTCATACTCTCTCACTTGCTTTCATTTTACTATTCAGGATGGTACTTACTTCTAGGCTTTATTGACATGTTTTACCTGTAGTTATTACAATCCTTTTCAGCAGTCTCACTTTTGTCATGTTTCAGTATTTCAACAGGGATATATTTCACACATGTGATTTCATCATCTTCTGCAGCTATACTTTTCAGCCTGCTGCAGGTTGTGTACTATTTTCTTACAGGTAGGGCATTTTTATTTCAGAATATATGTCAGACAGTTTCATTTTTCGGTTTAACTTACAGGCTGAAACACACTTTTGTAATCAAGCAATACTTGCAGACACTTTCACACTGTTACTTGCACATTGTATTCCTTACTGACTACACTGCACTCTTTTGCTGACTGTCATACTTTTATATTTCTTTACAGTTACTGGTAGTGGATTACTGACCTGCCTGGTGGCGCAACCGCACCAGCCTGTTGCCATAGGCTCTGCGGTTCGCAGAATGGACACCTGCAGCTGTAATATAAATGAAGTAATATTGGAATACACATCTCCATAATATCAGCTAGTTTAATTTCTTACATACATAATTAAATGTAACTTACTCAGTAGTGGGGCATTGGGTGTTTGCCGGGCCTCCTGGATCCAAAGGTTCAGTTGGTCCTGCTTGCGCCTCTTCAGGTCCGCATGGTGGTGACGGACCTGCTCACCAGTCCTTGGAATCCCTGTGGCACTGGTGAGATCATGAGCCAACCGGTCCCACGCCTCGGCCGTGTATGCTCCCCAGAGGACCTGGCCCTGCATGAGTTGGGCCTCATGATTATGGACTAGGAGCCAGACCATGTACCTGGACTCTTCAACGCCCCACCTCTGTGCTCGAAAGCAACTACCCTCTCCTACTCCTGTCATTCTGCCTGCAGGTCAGTTTTACAATCGTTTATGCTGTGTATTCCCACCTATGGGGCTTATATAGGCCTTTTTTCCCGCACATATCTGTGATTGGCCATTTTGGAATTGTATCAACTTCAGTAAACCTGCATTGTCATGCTCCAGTTTGTATTCATTCCTATATATTAGCTATTATTGCATTTATAGGTACTGCTGTCATGGCTTAGTGGTTCAGTACCTTGAGTATGGTGTATAGTATCCTGGGTTCGAACCTGGCCACTGCTTTTTATTTTTCATGACTGTCTAGACATGCTGAGGGGTGTGTCTGTGTAAAGGCAGTTTTGATACGGCTTGCTCAACGTTGCCCATCGGTTAGCTTGCTTGCGCAGTGCGCAGCTCCGCGCAAATGGGGTATGCTGCTTTAAGCCTCATTTGGCTATCGGCATGCATATTACGCTCAGCTCAGTTAGGGGCACATAGATTTTAATGTGTTAAACCACTGCTCAGCTACGGGCACTCATTTTGCACCAGTTAAACCACTGTTCATCTACGGGCAGATGCACTCACCCTGTTAAACTGTAGCTCAGCTATGGGCACATCTGGCATTTTTTATTCTTTTGTTACCTCACATTTCTTCAATATAAATGGGCTATTTCATTACATTTTACATAAAATGTGGTTTTATGTGTACATATTTGTCAGGGACTTGTTTCCTGCTTATTTTGCTAAAAATAAAAAAATTGGTGTTGTGGGGGCTCGAACCATGAATGCCTGCTCTTCAGCCAACATCTCTACTGCTACGCTATTGCTTCCTGGCTTATTTTGCATATTTAGTTCTTATATGCTTTCCCACTGACTGCTAACTGTAGCTGCGCTACGGGCACGCCCGCGCAAACAAGCTCACGGTTAAACATTTTTACAATTTAAAAAAATATATAGCATGTTTATTTATATGTTTTCTGTTCATAGTCTGTGGGGGCATGTGTTGTGTTCTGTTTATTCACATTTCCGTGGACTCTGTCATGGGTGTTTACTTTGGGAACTTTTCCTCTTCTGGGGGCGTGTCCACTTACAGGGCTCGGCCTACGGACACGCCCCCTACTGTCTTACACGGACCGTGTTGGCCTTAAGTGTGATTCAGCATGCTCTCATGAATATGCAGAACATGCTGACATCACTCCGTTTAATTGCAGCCTCCGTGTACGAGTTATAACTCTTACACGGAGGCTTTGTGAATCCTGCCCAAGGTCTTAACTCATCATAAAAGACTACCAGCATATATTCTTAAAATAAAAGGATTTAAAGAGTGGTATGTAAATGAGATTAAGAACTTTATAGAAATAAATAGAAATGGTGAAGTAAATAATATCATCCTTTGGGAATCACTAAAGGCTTACTTAAATGGTAGAATTACATGCTGGAATATGAATAAAACAAAACAATGACATAAATAATTGAATACATCACAAACTAAAATAGATAAAATAAAGTTATACCTAAAATGAAATGACACTATTAGTCAGTATAAACTAAAAAATGAATACAAAATACTTTGAAATTCTAAATCATAAAGTGTCAATAAACCTGGAAAAAACTAAAACTTCAAACATATTCAGTGCCTATCAAGCTTACACGAACTTGCTGTTAGATATATGAAAATGAATAGACTAAATCACATTAAAGATCAAGGGAGGTCATCGCCCCCCTGTACTCATCACTTATTAGACCTATGATTGAGTACAATGCCCCGTTCGGAATGTATCTGACCAGACACCTGCTGCAGCTTGAAAGGCCCCAAAAGTTCCTCACCAAAAGGATAAAGGGTCTCAAAAATATGTCTTATGCTGCCCGACTGAAAGAACTCCAGCTCTATTCAGTCTCATACCGCTTGCTCAGAGGTGACCTGTGCCTGACATATAAGGCCATGTCAAACCCAGATTTGATGAATATGCTTCACCTCAAAAATCTAGATCCCTCAGAACCACAAGGGCGGAGACTTAAACCTTGACACGGTTATAAATAGAACGTGCTGGAGGGACAGATTCATCACCCAGAGACTCCTATGCTGTGGAACAAAATCCCGTACATGTGAGGCAGAGCACCTCTGGTCTTGTTCAAGAGGAATCTTGACCAATGGATGGGAGATTGCAGATATACCCCAGGGATTACTTCAGCGTCACTGCTTGACAGAGGCACAGCAAAATGATAGGCATAGTTTTTATTCAAACTAAAGGGGTGGCGAAAGCCACATAACTATGGGCTAGGCTTATAAATGCCCTTGGGCAGATAGCCTAGTATGAACCTATGAACCTATGAACCTAAGATAAATATCAAAAAGAAAGGAAAACAGAAATTAAGGGTTTTATTGAGTGCTTTAGAATATTCTATGAAAATATGAATAAAAGTTCAAATAGCTTAGTAAACGATGAGATAGTAGATCCTTTTCAAATGGAAAATATAAAAAAAAATAAATGAGCAATTAAATAAAATTAATAGACTGTTTACTTTAAAGGATATAAAATATCAAATCAAAAAGTAAAAAAAATAAGTCTTCTAGTTTAGATGGTGTTATATCTGAACTATATACATTTTTGCCAGATAATGCAGTCTTCATATTAGAAAATGCTTTCAGTGAAATAAAAACTACTTCAGAGGCTCCCCCATTATGGAATTATTCTCTCATGTCACCTATTCGGTAGCAAGACAAAACTCCTGCAAAATGTTATTCTTATAGACTCATTTCACTCCTAAATGTTGACTATAAGATGTTCATGTCTATTTTAGCAAATAGAATTAATGTAATAATACCAAAGTTAATTAGCAATGATCATGCAGGTTTTATTTTTGCATAGAGAGGTACAAGATAATATGGATGCACACACTAATATATTATGCAAATAAAAATAAAAAAATAACCCTCTATAATTATTCTTGATTTATGAGTTCTGCTAGATAAAGTTATGGAAGAAATTAATGAACTAAGAGGGTCCAGGTTTTGTCCTATTCTTACGTTTGGGTTTAATAACAACAACAATAATAATAAACCTTACACTAATAACAATTTAGATATGAGGCTTAGCTTTCCACTCCCAATTAGTCAGGATATGTTCATCACCAAAATATATTGAACAAAAATTGGTGTATCATACAATGGAATAAGGAATTAGCAAATGTTTTAGGTGAACAGCCCAATTTTTCCTATAAATGAACTAGGACATTTAAATCTATGTTTGAAGTTACTGGTGGTTTAGTTCTTAAGTTTAATCCTGAGGTTATTATGAATGTTAATGTTAGGAAAGCCATGTTCAAATACAATTGCTGTACAGCATGTAAATATATTCATGTAGGTAAGAACGTTATAAGCATATGAACTATGAAGTTAAGTTCTTCAGTTATTATAATTGTAATGCTAGCAATGTTATATACCTTGCATATTGTGATACATGCTATAATATTTATGTAGGGAAGACAACCAGAAAACTTTCAGATCACATTAAAGAACATTATGAAGCTATTAAAAATTCAAGATTTTAATTCAATTGGAATAACTCTCAAATTAAATATTTTGGTATTGTCATTATGTCTAATAGTAAGGAAATGATACAAGTGCATTTTCAACAGGTTATTGATAAAATTATACGTATAGTCACAAGCTGGAATATGTTTTTCTTTACTATGGAAGAATGTTAAAAGTTAATTAAGATGATAATTCTCCTTTAAATATTATTTGTTATGCAATCACTAACATTGTCTCCACCCAAAAGATTAATGAAAAAAAATAATAACATCCTACTAGAGTTTCTTTGGCATCCAAATAAACCAAGAGTTTATTTTAAGTGGCATACAAAAAGCTGGTATAAAAGTGGAATAGCATTCCCTGATATTCAAGAGTATGCTATGCTACTTTAGCTATTGTAAAAATTATTGCATTGTGGATAAATTCATCATGTGAATCAAAATGGAAACTAATACATCAGATATTATCTAAAAATAAGAAACAGTTTTGTCTGGCTATTAAAAGATTATTGTTTAAACGGAAACATTTCTTCTAATCAAATTCCCTGTATAAATAATATTCTTTCTTCCTTTCTGAAATTCATATATTTTAAATATTGTATTAAAGACTTAATATTTTCAATGTTTCCAATAGCATAAATAAATGAATGCTTAGAAGCTAACAATTTCACTAGAATGTAGACCTAAAAGAACAAAATAACCTAATTTATTGGCATCAATTTTAAATGGAACTGAAATACATCCTGTTGAAAACTTAATGTCTAGATACAATCACAATCATAATAAGTGGTTAACACTACAAATATCTAGGGATTTTGTAAACTCAAAGATAAATAAGATATTTAACTTGGATAATAAATCTTTGCCCCAAATATTGGAATTCTTAATTAATATTAATAGTAAAGCAAAGGAAAATAAGTCTTACTTATCACAGATTTATAGAATTCTTAGATTAGACTTCTTACACTTAGATAAAACTATTTGGAATTATTCCACAAAAACTAATAATGGAAATTTTTACTGATGAAGATAAAAAATAGTATTAAAGTCAATAGAAAAAAACTACATCCTCTTTATATTGGAATTTTTTCACCTAGAAATTCTTGCACAGAGCATTTGTTACACCTAACAGGAGAATAATTATGAATAAATCAAGTAGAATCAAATGCTGGAGATGTGAATCAGAGGTAACAGCTGATTAAATACATATGGTATATGAATGTGCGGTAATCTCTCCTTTTTTAAAAGAAATTAATAACATAATTCAAGCAGTGTGGTTGGATAGAAGTAATATTTCCAAGTCACTGATTTTGTTTAATGCTCTGATCTCTGAGGTAATTCCAAGGACTCAAGTACCTCTTCTTTGGTTTATACTAGCAATAGCTAGGAAAATAATAGCCAGGAATTTGGAAGAGTAAAACTACCCCCTTTTGTACTGAATTTCTTAATATGGGAACAATTATATGTAGTAGTGAGTTACATATGATTAGGATGAGAACGTCTAATATTACTCATGCCTTCACATCATAGCTAGAACTTAAAGATTTGCTTGAAAATTATTAACTGTTGTTAGTTTGTATTACATTGACATATTACACAGCTGTGGATGTCTGTAAATAGTTATTTGTTTGTTTTATTTTACTCTGACCTTTGTTATTAAAATAAATAACATTTTTTTTCAAAAAAAAAAAAGAATGGAGGAGGAGTATAGTAATGAGGGGAAAAAGCAGTGTTTGGGCTGTGTTAATCTGAGCAGTGTTAACAAATCTAACTTTGTATTAGTTGCAGAGGTAATATATTCTATGTGTTTATCAGTTAAGCTGAGCAGTGTTAACAAATCTAACTTTGTATTAGTTGCAGAGGTAGTATATTATATGTGTTTATCAAAGAATAATTTGTGACCAAAGATAATTCCTGGAAGTTTATCATGGTTGATGTGTTCAATTGTGGTGCTGTTCTTTGACTTAGCTGAGATTTTGCCTGAGTCAATTAGAAGCTTTCTTTTATTTGCATTTAGTAATAGTATTTTTTGGAGCTAGTCTTTGATCATCTGAAATTTGCTTTAGGTACTTACTTGTAGTTAGTGTAGTGAGTTTCCTTAACAGATGAGTGTGGAGTTGTCAGCATATTGGATTAATGAGGCATTAGGAAAGACTGCATACATTATATTTTATATTGACAAAAATGGAGAATAGGATGGGTTCTAGTATGGAACTTTGTGGGACACCTATGCTGTTGAGGAGTAAGTCTGAAAACATTTGTTATTATGAGACAGCTTTCTATGAATTTTTGAGCAATAGCATTTGAATCAATTTATAGAGTTGATACTGGTGTCCATTTCTGCCATTCATTGAAGGAGAAGAGGATAGGATACTGTGTTGGTAGCCTTAGAGATGTCTGGGAAAATACATGGCAGCTGTGAAGAGACAACAGTTTCTACTTTGACTGATATTGTTTAAGAAAGATAGGGCAGTTTCTGCACTATATGCTAGGTGAAACCCATGCTGAGTGATTGATAGAGGGTTATTTGTGATAAGGTGGACAGTGATTGTTTTATACACACTTTTCTAGTATTTTGGATAAAGGTGACAGGATTGCTATTGGCCTGTAATTGCACAGGTTAATATGGGAATCACCAGAATTAAACTTGACAATTTCTGGGCAATTCAGATCATATGCTCAAATTAATCAGTTTCTAAGTCACACCAATTTACTCACCCAATATTTCTGACACAGTGCTCTGTAGGAAATTTTTTAAATTTGCCAACTCATTGCACACCCAAAATATATGTTCTTAGTTACCTCTTTCTTCCCCCATCATGCCTCCAACATTTGCCATCCACCCTGAGGAAAAATTCTTTGAAGTCTGCTTGCGGTATAAAAATACCTATGCAAGCAGTTCCAAGCAAAAATGCTAAACCTTATGGACTTTGTTGTACACTTGAGGGCTATACATACATCCTCCTAGTGTTTCCTTGTAAATTGCTTATCCAATCTCCCTTCCCATTCTTCTTTAACCTCATCTAATTTATTCTTATAGTTATTGTGCAATATCTTATATGCCATACTGACAATCCGTGTTTGAACTGCAGCTTCTGTTCTAGATTCAACTAAAAACTCTACCAGAACAGTTTTTTTCACTTAGGATTCCAATAGTCCTTTCTGTTTGCTTACACTATGATAGCTAACCCTGGTAGGGAAGGCAGTCTTTAGACTGAAGCCCAGATGTCTTCTTGGCCTCATCCCATTTTATTACCTTTGTCTCTCTCTAGTTATTTGCTCCCAATACCGTTGTTCCTTTGGCAGTTTTCTCCAGTAAACTCCAGCCCCCTCTTGCCTATTTTCTGTACCCCTACATGCAGTCATCCTTATTGGTAAAATCTCTTTTCTCCATTCTTGTATTGGCTTAATTCTTACAATAAAACAGACATAAATTGAACCAGTCAACCAAATCATAGGTTTTATTCAAAGGGAGGAAAATAAAACCATAAAAGCAAGGCTAAAACAGAGATTGTTCACTCCTTTCTAAACAGGCTTTCTAAACATACCCTTAAATACTTCATCTTATGGAGTCCCCATAAATATGGGTATTGCTGAACCAGTTCATGTGTGGGTACAAAATTTATGGCTATAGCTTTTGTTTTATCTTCATTTAATTTATATCTTGAAAAGACTTAAAATTGTCTCAAAATGTTCCACAACATTGAAATGTCCTTGTCTAGCTTTAAAGTCAACTTTTCTTGATTACCATACCAATTATATCCTTGAATTTCTGAGTCCTTTATTTTATTTGCCAGTGGCTCTAAATATAAAGCAAATAACAAAGGAGAAACAGGACATCCCAGCCTGGTTCCTCTGTTCAGACACAACTTATCAGAGAGGAACCCTCACACTTTATTTCTTGTCTCCAATCTTTCATATATCCTACTAATTAACCTTATTATTGTATCAGGGAATGTAAATGCTTCCATTGCCCTACTCATAAAATCCCAGCTTACTCTATTCAATGCTTTCTCTGCATCAAGACCCACCAACAACTGTGGTATTTTCTTACATTCTGCTTCCCTCTGGATCATCGTTGTTCTTATTAACGTTGCTAAATATTTGCATTCCCTCCACAGAATGACATCAATCCATATATATATATATATATATAAGTTTTGGCAACATCGCTGCATTTTTTTAGCTAGTGTAGACATGAACACTTTATAATCATGTAAACCACAGTCCAAAATGGTAGCGAAGACAACCAGGCACTCTGTCAGCTTAATATAACATAAAATTTATTGAGACAAAATCTCAATAAATTTTATGATATATTAAGCTGACAGAGTGCCTGGTTGTCTTCGCTACCATTTTGGACTGTGGTTTACCTATTTTATTTGTTTTTGGTATCGAGACATTTACCTCGTGGAGTACATTCCTTTTTGTGGTTACTTATTACTTTATAATCATGGTTTAAAATTGAAATGGGTATATCCTATGAATCTGGGATGATGTTTCTTTACCTTCTTTGGCATTGTAGTCACCACAGCTTTCTTCCAAAATATTGGTGCTTCCTCTCATTTTACAATTCTGTTAAACAAAACTTTCCAGATCTTTGTTATTTTCTTCTTTCTTAGCTTCCAACCTTTCACAGGAATAGCATATGTTCATGGAGACTGATTATAAATCCCTGATTTACTCTAATCTTCTCCTATCTTGACTGTTAATTGTTGAACCTCATCTACCTCTAGCCTTTTTTAAAATAAGAAACATCTTTATTAAATTATCAGTCATGACATTTTCCTCTAACTTTGGCATAATTAAATCTTCCATAAATATTCCCATTTGTGTTCTCACTTGATTTCTACATCCCTCTGCTTTATACAAATTTTCATAACATTTCTGAAATATCACTAATACCTCTACGGGATCTCTGCTTATTTTTTCTTCTTATAGGCACTCTAAGTTTGGTGACAACCCTTTTCACTTTCTGTTGTCTAAGTCATGCTAATTTTTTTGTGATCTGGCATTATCAAAAATAGCTGCTTAACAGCAGTCTTTCTAAACTCATGCATATTATCCATATACTCCATTATTTTCTCTTTAGCACTCTGCAGTTGTGCCTCTTCTTGTTCTGTGAGATTCCCTTTATTCTGTAGTACTTTAACCTTTGTCAGCCCCTTAAATAATTTGGTACTTCTTAACTTTGTCTCTTTTATTTCTACCCTATTTTAAAAATCTATTTTCATTTCATTTTATCTCCTCTACTAGATATAAGTTCTGAAGAAATGTTTATCTTCCCTAATAACTATTGAATAATTTCCACTTACAGTTCCTTATATTTCTATCATTTTAACAGGTAGGTGGGAAAGTGCCATTGTCTCATTTTTACTTTGTTACCTTGCATTTTTATCTTAGTTTTTATTGTTGCATGATCTGAAATAACTATTGCTTGTGTGTTGAAGCTTTCATTTAAATGCACATGTTCATGTGAAATATAATTTCTATCTAATCTAGCCCAGTTATTAAAGCTGGGGAATAATATGCAGATTATCCCTGAGTTCTTAATACTGAATTTACATCTTCCATAACAAATGCATATCAAATATATTCATAAACGTCTTCAGAAAAATGCCCTCTTTTGTTATATTTTCCCTTCTAGGTCCCCCAGATACATCCTAACTGTTGCAAATCAAGCTGCAGTCCTTACCTATAAGTAATATTCCCTGGTGAAAGCTGATTATTTCTCCCAAAAGTTTCTTAACCTCCATAACAGCAATTTATACATTTATATGTGCCATCATAATCCTCATCCCTTGGCTATAGCTCTTCCTACCACAAACTTACTATTATCTTTTCTCCTCTTCTATCACTTAGAGCTCATCTAGCAATTAATATAATTACTCCCTATTTCATTTATCCCCAGTATTCTGCTGAATATCTATCCTGTAATCCTTTCTTTATCAAATGCACATGCTCATTTCTTTCCAAATGTATTTTCTGCAGCATTGCTATTTGCAATCTGCATTTCTTAAGTATAATTAAATACATTTTCCTTTTTGTCTATACCTTTAAGTCCATTTAAATTCCAATATAATATGGATAGTATAGCCATTATGATAAGAAGTTATTGTTCTCACGTATTATACATGACATTTTTTAATGTGTAGTTCCAGCTTGTGTGTTGCATGCACACACTAATGTTTGGCAGGCTGGTATTTTATACAGTTGTTTCTTGTCACCTCCATTTGAACCAAAGTCACATTTTCAAGACTTTTTGTTTTAGTAAATCCCCCTCAAACAAAAAACTAACTACATTTTCAGAACACCATCATAACCCAATAACTTAGAACAAATACACAAAACTATGTACTTCTTCAAAAAATGAAATTTAACTCTTCAGATAGGAACAATTGTTCCAAATCGACAGCTGCACTCACAGGGACTAACAAGCCTAAGATTAAGGTTACACATGCTAAAGTGAATGTTATAGCCTATGCTTCTACTTATACTGATTGGTGTCTGTCTTTTCTTATCCATATTCTCCTCTCAGATGTGAAAAAACAGTGTGTATGCTTTCAGAAAACATTAACTATTAACCCTAAGAAAATGTCAACTGGTTATAGTTAAATAAAACTAAACTATACCTTATTCTATTAAATTCATTAAAGTATTAAAGCTGCTAGGGGAAACTATCTTTTATACACTTCTAATAATTTAGAACTTTATTTTTCACTGAACTAATTGCCCTTCTACCTTTAAACTTTGCATTTCTCTCAGCAAAAATGCTCGGAATTCTCAAAATTAATTATATGCACATGCAGACAGCTTATCTCCATGGAAACATAGTCAGCAATGACAGAAAGAAAAAACTGCTAAGAACTCTGCAGATGCACAATGGAATCTTTGTCAGTTTCACTTAGCATGGAACAGAATGTATAGCTGCTTTCAGCTGCAGACTTCTTGACTGCTACTGAACAATTGCTAATAGAGAAAAATAAGCTAGTATCATTGCATATGCAATAAATGTAACATTTCTCATTGTTTTCATCATTTTGTCTTATTTGTTTACAAAAACAGCTGTCTATAGATTAAGCCATTAATCCAGGCATTCACTTTTGTAAAAATAACAGAAAATATCTCAGCTCTACATTTAATATAAACAGTGCACTTTTACATTCCACCCCCATCTCAGCAGCCCAATATCACAGCATATTAACTTCAACTTGCTTTTGCCCATCTTTTCTTCTCTTATTATATTGTAAAGCCTATGTTTCTTACAACTAAAAAGCATTTGCTTACCTTAATAACTTTATTACATAAAACAATAACTGAAAAAACTCTCATCACCCCCACATTTAAAATACCCCTGACTACATACTACACAAAACTTTTTACTATATAACATGCAGCTTATATCATGGAATGTTTATACAAATACTATTAAGAACAAAAATTGCTCTACTTACAGTTACTTTTTTCCCTTTTAGTGTCCTCCTAAACATTAATGACATAAGGTGGGATATATGCTTTACAGCCCACCTACAAGTTTAACAAAGTCAGCAAAAATCTAATGTTTCTCAGCTACTTATTATTGCAAAGCCACATTTCACAAATATTATCAATGCTTTATAATCTCATATTATTCATTAATTTCAGTGTTGCTGGTCTTCTTCCTGCACATCTCCATCTTCCAATACCAGCCTCTGGTTCAACTCCAAGGTAGTCCTGATTCTTCCAGTCAACTCCTGTGCCTTTTTCTGCTTCTCAAGCTTTTTCCTTTAGAACATTTCAAAAGGTTTCACTGGCAAAGTCTCTCTATGAGCTTTATTTTTCAGATGAATGAGAAGCAGTGTCCCCTTCTGTTTGAAGGCTAATTTGTTATTGGGTAAACTTTTGTATTTCTTCCTTAGCCTGTTCTACATTACAAAATATATCTGATCATTCAGGAAAAATATTTTAAAGACAGTTGGATATAGCAGCTTGACTTTCTCAGCTGCCTCTCAACATTCCCTGATTACTGGGATAAATGTGCTTAGCTTCTGTCAGGTGTACAGTGAATAATAATTTTCTGCAAATGCTCTGCTGTCTGCAGTGCTTAATACATTTCCATTCTTCCACAGTTTTGTCAGGATCAACTCTTTCTGCTGGTATAATTGCATCTTTACTAGTACAGGTCTTGGCTGCTTTCTCATGGCCAGGTTTGGAGTATACACTATGCAGCCTTTCAGTTAACAAATCCTGCTGTGGAATACCAGCCTAGTTACTTAGTTGTGCTTTATTTGTTTATTTTACATTTGTTTACCGGGAAACTCTGACTGGACAACATAATCTGTTTTCAGTGGGAGAAAAGCTCCACCTAATGCAGCAGTTCCACATTACACAAGTACATAATTCCATGTTATTCAACTACAAATCTGCACAATTATACATATAAAATTAATGGATAGGTAGTATAAATGTACAGTATTAAAATGTGACAAAAAGGTTGTATACAGTAGAGATTAGGTAAAAATAAATTTGTATACAGTAGAGATTATCTACTTATGTATTAGAGTAGCTAATAATCATATATCCAAATGTTGTACAAGCCAAGAGAATAGGTAACATAATAGTCAGGTCCATTTTACACTTATAGTACACTATCATATGAGCATGAAGAGGCTCATATTCACTGTTAAAAGGTTAATAGTTATAATAAAGACAAAGTATGGAGGCTTTAGAGTTAGTTGGAAGTAATATAAGGGTTAGTTTGCTAAGTGGGGTCAGTACAAGGACAGTTCTATGTAGATGATAGGTGAGTTTTAAGTACCCTTTTTTAAAAGTTTGTTAAACTGGTGGTACATCTTATGGTCAGAGGTAGGGCCCAGAGTTTGGCTATGTTATTAGAGTACAGAGAATCCCGATCAATATTGTTACTTTTTTGTAATGTTTATTAGTGGCCTTGTTACTAGATTAAAGTGTCCAGTTATTTGAGTAACAGTTAAGCAAGTTTTGAGGCTCTCACATTTCTCAGGGTGATTAAGTATCTGGTGGGCAATGCAGAGTTGGTTGCATGCTAGCTGATTGGGGAATTCTAACCAGTGAAAGTCTTTTTAGGGCAAGGCAATGATGTGATCTGTAGCCAGCCTCTGTAACAAACTTTGCAATTTTGTTATAGCGGATCTCTAGTCTATTTGTGTCAGATTTCCTTAGATTAGTAAGAATGGGGGGTGTGTATAGGATTGTTAATATAAGGTGTGTTCTAGCAATGGTGACCCTTTTGTCATTGATAAAGAAGTGTTTGCACCTGTATAGATTGCCAAGTTTTTTTATGAACTTTTTATTGTTTGGGCTATGAGAATATCAAAGGACATGTTATTATCTATTTGAACTCCAAGGAGGTTGGTGTGGGAAACTGGGGTAATGTTTGTGTTGCTGGACGAGGAGATTTTGAATGCAGGGAGGGGGTCTGGAGCTCTTGTTAGGTGGAATAGAATGAGGTTTGTTATGTTGGGATTCAGTATTAGCTGTGAGTTGGTTAGTCAGGATTCAACTGTGGAGAAGGATTGCTGTGTCATATTTTGGAGTTGATTGAGTGCTGGGGCACCACTTATTAAGATGGAATCATGAACTAACTGTATTAGGGTTGCATGTTGGGTGGCAGTATCAAGTTTGTTAGTAAATAAAGTAAAGACAAGAGACCCAAGGATAGATCCCTGTGGAACTTCCAGCATAACAGGTAGGAGAGAGGTTGTTTAACTATTTTACTGCTTGTTGTCTTCCTGTTAGACAGCCTTGGAACCAGGCAAGTGTAGAACAGCTTAGTTTGAATTTGGATAATACATGTAGAAGTTTGGAATGTGAAACTGTATTGAATGCCCTAGAAAGATCCAGAAAGATTGAGGAGACGAGGTTACCTGTGTTTCGATGATAGTTGATGGTGTTAGTGAAGCTCAACAGAGCAGTTGTTGTACTATGGTTGGGGCAGAATCCATGCTGAATGTTAGATAGTAGGTTCTTAGACATGAGATAATCTAGTATTTGTGTATAAATGTATTTTTTGAGGATTTTAGATAAGGGAGATAGAATAGCAATAGGGCGATAGCTGGATAGCTCAGCTGAGTTTCCACCTTTGTTTAGAGGGATGATGTGTGCTGTTTTCCAGATTGTTGGAATTTGATGCTCCGAGACTGAATGATTTATGAGAATGGAGACTGGATATGAGATGGCTTCAGCAGCAATCTTTAGATATTCTGTGAGTAGATTATCAGCTGCTGGGATAGTTGGTTTGAACTTTTTAATGTTTTTTTTATAGTAGCTGTAGGGACAGGTTGGAAGGAAAAGTTGTTTGTATTATGAGTTGGTGATGTGAAAGTTGGAGGTGGTAAAGGGCAGTTACTTTTTGTGAGGGTAAGTATAGATTCTATGAAAAATGTATTAAATTGTGTAGCTGTGTTATCTGTAGTGTTGGGTATTGTTGGGGATGGGGTACTGAGCTTTCCAGGTTGCAATATATGCTTAATGGTTGACCAGAACATTTCTGGATTAGCCTGATATTTTAGTTTGATATTACTGTAGTGATTTTTTTTGTCTTGTCTGATATGTTTTTTGGCTGCATTTCTTAATTCTACATATTTTTGTCTGTTAGCTACTGTTTTATTGTGAAGGCATTTTCCCCAGACCTTGTCCCTTGTTTTTAGTAGAGCTCTAGTTTCTTTGCTTAACCATGGAGTATAGTTGGATTTTATCCTAATTGTCCTGGGAGAAGCAAGTTTATTAAGGATGTTAAGGAATGTGGAATTAAAGTAATCAACTGCTGCATCCAAAGGAAGATATGTAACAGGTGCCCATTTGTGGTGTCTTAGTATGGATATCAATTCTTGGGGATCAAAGTTTTGTTTACTTCTGATTTCATGGTAAGCAGTGAGTTTTGATGGATTCAGTTGGTGCTGCAATACAAAGGTAGGAAGGTGCTAGCTAAGGCTGTCTAGGAGACAGCCAGAGAGAAGTGAGGGTTTGGGTCAATTTGTAAGGATCCAATCCAGGACCGACACATTTTTTTAGATCTTTTGTCCATTCTTGTGGTATTTTGGATTATTTGTGAGAAGCCATAGAGAGTAATATGATTGGTAGGGTTTGAGTGAGTTGCAAGAGTATCAATCAGTGTTGAAGTCCCCTATTATAATTGTTTCCTGAGGGAGGGAGCCAGATGTCCAGTGGAGGATATGTTCTATAATAGGAAGATTGTTACCGGGTGGGATATAAGCACCTATTATGTTTAAGTGTTTTCTGGAGTTAGGTAATAGTTTAGTAAACATTGTTTCTGCATTTTTAAAATCTGGGGTGACTATGTCTATAGTTTCAAGGGTTAGGTTGTTCTTAAATAGTATAGGTATGCCCCCACCTCTTTTGTCTTTTCTATCTTGCCTATGTATGTTATATCCGGGGGTATAAGTTTGGTGTTACTGATTTATGGCTTTAGCCACATTTCGGTAATTATGGCAATGTCAGGTGAATAGTATGTGAGTGTGGCATGAAGCTCTTGTATCTTGTTAAGTATACTTCTGAGGTTTATGTTTAAAATTAGTAAGTCTGTGCTTTTTCTGGTGAGGTTTAGGGGAGTTTGATGATGGATTTTGGGTTGAGGTTTATGCTGTTTTGTGTGAGTTTGCGGGCCAGGATTGAGGTGGATGTCTTCATTGAGGATCAGTTGTGATGCTATGTGAAGTATCATTTTTAGGTATTTGTGTATGGACTTGTATTTCAAAGAGATGTATAAATCTGGTTGTTGGGGAAGAATAATAAATGTGCCTAGTATCATGCTTTTAGTGAAATAGACAGTGAAGGATATTGTGTTAGTGGTGGTTTTTAGTTGAGATGGGTAGTGAAATGTGGGTGCAGCGGTTAGCTTTGCCGCTTCACAGCAAGAGTTTCCCCAGTTCGATTCTCAGCTGGGGTACCTTCTGTGCGGAGTCTGCATGTCCTCCCTGTGGTCGTGTGGGTTTCCTCGGGGTGCTCCAGTTTCCTCCCACATCCGAAAGACATGCTGTAGGTAGACTGGACACTCTAAATTGGCCCTAGGTGTGAGTGTGTGCATGTGTGTGCCTTCTCTGGAAGGTTGGGCGCCGGGCTGGCAACTCGACACCGTAAAACTCCAGTGCCAATCATGAGCGGACAGGTGATCCACTGTGGCGACCCCTAACCGGGAAAAAGCCGAAAGAAGAAGGGTAGTGAAATGTGGAAGAGTAGGATTGCTGTGTAATGTTAAGCTCATAGTGGTAAGATGTGAGATGGGCAGTGAATGTTAGGATTAAGAGAGTTCATATGTGATAAAGTAACGTGTCAGTGTCTGAAGTTTAAATGTGAGAAGTGTGTAACTGGGGTTAATGGTAATACAGTGGTTTTGTGGGGAGTAGCTTATATTACTGAATAGTTTAGAGGGTGTCCTTAAGTTAATTGTTTAAGTAATGGTTATATTGTAATGGTTTATTTTTGTGTTCGAGGTCTGATTATATATAGGCTTGTGAGCAAAGTGTTGCTTGAGATGATTGGGTATAGATTATACTTGATATGATGAAGTGGGATATGGTGTGGGAATTGGAAGTGATGTGGTTAGTTGCAGGGGAAAGGGGAGTGGATAGAAGGATGTAAATGTAAGGATAGTGGGGTGGGAATTGGTGGTAGGGTAATACAGTCTGTTGCTTTCAGTTTCTCTGGTACAGCAAAAAAAGTCTCAGGTTTCTCTGTATGCTCTGTCTTCTAATTCTACCATTTTTAAATAACTCTTCTTATAGTCAGCCAGCCTTTTCTTCATTTCAGCATCTGATTGTTTGCAGTTTTAGTAGTTCATCCCAATAGTTATTTAAAGCTTCTTCTACTTTTCCAGATCAATGAAAGAAATGGACTACAGAATGTCAATAAAATCCAAAAAGATAGAAATTTGATAAAACAAACACAGTAATTAGGATTGTTCATAGAAAATTATGCAGTGTAACAAATGTAAATAGGATATATTACTATGCAGCTAAATTGATAACAGATAAAATTTTACCACAACAATACTGGGCAGTAAGGGAAAGGAAGGGGAGAAATTAAATGCCATCATGGAAGTATCAAAAAGAAAAAACTATCTAGCAATTAAGCCAAGAGGAGTCACTGTTCGAAGAGTATAGAAAAGGGAACAGATCAACAAAAATACTCAGAAAGACATGATAAAAGCAATTAGCAGTATCAGAACAGATCAGGATCTATCATGCACTATTGCAAATAATAAACTAAAAATATCAGCACAGGCAGAAAAACTTAGACGATATGCAGAGATATATATATAAAGGAAAAGTACAAAATAAGCACTTTATTGATGACCCAAAAAAGTTTTATAGAGAATTGGGAAACAAGGCAAATGGAATTGAAACACCACCAAAAAAAGTAGAAATAGATACATTTTGGAGAAATATTTATGAGGATCCTGTGGAACATAACAAAGATGCTGAATGAGCAAAAGAAGTAAAAGAAACTGTAAGAAGTCCAAACGGGATATGAAATGGGATGAAGTAACTACCAGAGAAACTGAAACAAAATCAAGAAAAGCTCCTAATTGTAAAATCCCAGGCCCAGATCCTGAACCTAACTTCTGGTTAAAAGTATTATCATCCTTACATGAAGATTTAGCCCTGAGTAAGAACTATTTATATGTGCATCTGGAATAGACACCATCCTGGTTTACAACAGGAAAAACAATACTCCTTCCTAAGAGCAAATATGCAAGCTTTCCTAAATAATATAGACCAATAACTTACCTTCCAACAATGTATAAACTATACACTGGAATTGATGCCGACAGAGTTTATAGTCATTTAGAAGAAAACTCAATCATGGCAATAAAAACAGTTAACAAAAGAAAGTCATATGGAACAAGGGATTATTTGTTGTTAAATAAAGTCTTAATGCAGAACTGTAAAAAGGAGATGAATCTGAGTATGGCATGGATAGACTACAAAAAGCATTTGACAGTACCCCACATTCATGGGTAAAAGTGTGCTTACAAATATTTAAGATATACCCTACGCTGATTGATTACATTACATCGACCATGAAACAGTAGCAAACCACTTCACAGCTAAGTTATCTATGATAAAGGACAAATTATTATTTCAGGGAATTGACCATGAAACAGTAGCAAACCACTTCACAGTTAAGCCATAAGGACAAATTATTATTTCAGGGATAAAATTTCCATTGGGGATATTCCAGGCTGACTCTTTGTTACCGCTGCTCTTTTGTCTTGCCGTTAACCCATTAAGCTGTGCACTTGACAGGCTAGATCATGGCTACAGTTTGGCTCCCAGTAAACAATAGAGTGCAAAGACTTCTTTTTGTGGATGATTTAAAATGCTATAGCTCATCGTATGAGGAACTGAAAGCACAACTGCAAGTGATCAAAACCTTTTCAGATGATATAAGAATGTCATTTGGTCTTGATAAGTGTGCAAAAGTAACCTTTAAAGCAGGAAAGCTGCAGCACCAAGAAAACATCAGCCTGGGACAGGAATCATACCTCTCAACCTGGAAACATCAAAAACCTGGACAAAAACAGGTACAGATCTGTACACTGATTAACATAAAATTTGTGTAGATAATTATGTAACTCTACCCACTCCAATGGAATTGTGGGATACCAACTTTTAAATGCAAATTGAAGAACAGACAACCAAAATATGATCATGAAACACAAAATAAGCAGAAGAACAACAGTGTTTTATTAATATTTTAACTTGTGCAAAACTAAAATACAATTTTCGTTTATAAAAATAAAAAATTAACTGCAGCTGCGCTTCAGCCTTCTTTACTAAATAACACAAAATATACACCAGAACAAAACTGTTTTATTTATATTAACATCTGAACTTGTATAAAATGTTGAACTTGTATAAAGCTAAAATACAATTCTCTTATATAAAAATAAAATTAACTTGTACTAGTCTACTACTACACATATAAAACAATCAAACTTATTCTTTCAAACAAGTACTACATGGAGTATCAGCTGGTGAATTGCTTTCAAGAACAAAAACAAGTGCAGACAGCGTATCTCTCAATCTGATGGCACAACAGTCGGCAGTTAGTGATAAAACCAAAAAGGTAAGGGGTGGGGTTTGTAGAAGCCAGACGCCAAAGAGATAGTTTAGTTTAATAAATATTGCCTTTATGACGTTGGTACAATAACACGCTTTGCAGTATAATACATTTTCTGAAGCATATGAAGTCTGAGCCTGACACTAAAAGCATCTGTTACCATACCTCTCAACCTCTCAGCACAAGAAATCTGGACGATGACAGAAATAATGGGGGGACAAAAGCCCAAAAATAGGGACAGATTTCAAATATTGCTCCTATAAACTTAAGAGTGTAACAGGTTTTGAAATATTAAGTATTGTCTGAAGATTTGAAGTCAGAAACTGAAATGACTGTTATTATTTAGTTTCTTCAAGCCACAGTTTTTTGCAAGAAAACCACACGTTTTATGAGGAACCATACCTCTCAAGTGTACCTCATTACGAGGAACGTACCTCATTTGGAGTATTAAAAAGTTCTTGTTCTTCGATGTTCCTCAAAGTTCCACAGTGAAAGACTCTGTCACACATTCAGTGTTAGGAATTTTTTAAGTGAAATCCATTGTAAATAGAAATGAACCATATTAATTTATTAAAAGATCTTCTTTATAAGTAAAACCAGCATATTTTAACCATCCTATGACCTTCCTAGTTGAAATTGTTAGTAAGCCATTAGTATGTGTTCCACATTTTGCCCATTTATTCCACATTATGAGGGCTAGTATTCCTCATTTTGGGCATGGAAGGTTGAGAGCTATGTGAGGAACAGACCAACAGTATGAGCCACAAAATCTGGACATTCTGCAAAAAGCTGTACAGTTGAACTGTATATATATACAAGGACTTGAGCAAGAGGGATTGCATGTATAGGATTATTTTATTTGTTTAATAAGGTGTCCTCATAATCAGGTCTAACTTTATGAGGAAATCAGTAAATCTAAGAGGAGCAAGGATAAATAGGAGGGCCAAAATCATAGCAGTTGAAATGCCTGTACGACCAGTCTCATGCCAGGCAGGCAGACAGATACATTACCTACATATCTGCACCTTTCCATAAAGAACGTCATGCAGCAAGCAGAAGACAAAAGTGAAGTAAGTCACAAAACATTTCTAGGACATGCATATGCCAGCTACAGATTTCAAATGCGGCCGTTGCGACATGTGTGTGTACTGGAACCTGCAGATTTAATGATCCCTATGAGTGACTGGGTTTGTTTGCAGCATACTCAGATTAGCTCTACGATTATGTTCAAAATGCACTTTGTTTTGAATGCTGCTGGATAAAACTATTAGGTATCTATTGCTGGTCTGAAGAGCGCGTTTCTCTTTGATCGGTTTACAAATTACAAAATGTTTTAGACTGTCAGAAAGTCTACATTTCAGCCCCCTCCAGCCCTTTCCCCCTTGTTTTGTAACCAGCCTGCGCACTGGAGAGGACTCCCTTGGAAAGGTGCCACTGCCCACTAAGTAAATCACCAGCTGGGGCAGTCCTGCTCGCAGGCACACACCCTCAAACCAAACCAAAAAGCTCCAGGGGTTAGTTTAGCACACTCCGCAGCCCAGCACGATCCTTTCCAATTTTATGGTCTACCCAGACACGCCTCTCGGTCATCCTGTTGGTTTCTGTTCCAGTATGCCCGCCTTTTAATTAATGTAGCTCTTTCGTTGCTGGCTTATATGGGCTTCACTCAGATGGCAGCCACACCCATAGAACCTCCACGTTTAGGGCAGGGAAGCTCCATCGGTCTACTTCGTAGTTTAAACTTTATGGCACAATGTGGAATATAATCTTCAGTGAATCAAGCGGAGACTGTGATGTTGTGGAAAAGAAACAAAGTGAGTTTTGTCTGCGGAGCTGTAATTACCACAGATTATTCCGGTAGTTTTACTGTGATGCCGGGCTCTGGCGCCTTAGGTCCTTAGTGAGTAATTTGCCTCTGTGTGATGTATTTCTTATATTGTATTTTTGTGATGGGGTGGCTTAATGGAGAGTGGTGGGGATAGTGCATGGGAATGTAGTGAGTGACCTTTGTACTGGAGATGTTGTGGCATGACATGTGCACCACAGAGTCCTGAAACTTGGTGTATTTAAAGTAATATTGACTGAAAAACATTGCTTGCATTATAGTTACAACAGAGTTAGTTTTGCAGTATGGAATTGTTTCTGTTATTGCCTCTGACTTTAACGTATGTCTATTTTCAGTTGTACAGTGTTTATTTTCAGTACGACAGAAGTGCTGTTCTGCATTTAGTCCCTATGACGAGAGATCTCTCTCGCAAACAACTCCGTTTCTGTGAATGGTGTGGAGGAAAATGCACATCATCCCAGGGAAAGCGCCTTTTCTTGTAGTTATTGCACTGGGTTCTGCCATAGGGATTGCAGTGTTGCAGTGTACTTGGCAACTGTTTTTGTAGGAATACACTCGCAGGGAACGGGGGCGATGTTATCCAACTCCCCACTGGGAGAATGAGTAGTACATAATTCTTGTATTCATGATTATGGCAGGAGGGCTTGCTGCAGAACTGAGCTGGTGCTACAGGGAGTCCAACATGCACTCCTGTGTCATACCTCTCGATTGTCCCTGATTTTAACTCAAATTTTAGCTCTGTCCCTCTCAATTCCCTCCTAACACTAGTGCCTTTTGGAGGAAATGTGTTGAATTATACTTAATAAATAATGACAGTGGTTAAGAATTACAGACTTCTGTTCCTTCATGAAATGTATATTAATTCACATTCTCGTATTCTGTTAATGTTTCAAGTTACTAGAACTAATACTTTAAAAGTGTCCCTGATTTTTTTGGATTTATCCCGGACTCTGTTGAAATTTGTCCCTGATTGGTTGAGAGCTATGTCCTGTGCCAGCATTTTTTATGGGTACGGGGAATGGATTAGCAAATGTGACAGGCATTAGATGTAACTCCGGAGTTAGTGCAGCTATCGCAGTCAACAAATGCACATATAAACACACACACACACACACACACACACACACACACACACACACACGTGAATACAGTCTCCTGTTGATAAATTACTAGGCATGCCCTGCATGTGAAGTTTCTAACATTTAAACTTCGACGGTCTTGATTTTTATGATAGTGTGGTGTGAGGAGCGTGGTGGAGATGACAGTCTGGGGAAGGTGGTTCTATTTTTATAGTAATGCCAGTTTGTCCTGGGTTGTTCCGTGTTATTTATCGGAGGGCTAACCTGTCTGAAAGTTTTGAGTTGTGCTACTTTACCTAAAAGCACCGTCCTGCAGAGAATGATAAAAAATAAGAGCTCAGATGTACATACAAAATGATAGAGTGCAGAGCTCTGGGAGTCTGTTAATCACATCATGCATTAGGTCATCTGCAGCGTCAGATGTTTTCAAACATGCAAGCAGTGGATTTAGGTGTGGCAGGAGAGATTAAAAGGGCAGAAAATGCAGTTTTTGCTCACTTTTCCGTTTTAACAAAACGCAACAATGTAGGTTTTCATTTGAAATAACTCACCAATCTTGAGAAATACACGTAAAATCAGGGAAACTGGCTTTGCTACTGTAACTGTGTCTCTTTTCGAGTAACAGTTATTTCAGGTTTGTTTAATTACTCAACTGTTTTTAGTCGCAAAAATAAATAAACAAAACAGCTGCAATACTCAGAACAGCAGTGACATAGCTGTACAAAGACCACCTGACCTGTAGTACGTAGTGTTTGCACATACATTTACAGAAAGTGATGGCATGGCAGGTTATTCCTAAACTTATTACCTAACAAAAACTTGTTACGTAAAGAAACTCAAGAATGAGCCTTGATGGGTAACATTTTACGTCTGTAGTGCACTGGAAACTTCCTGTGCTCTTTCTTACCTGTCATCATAGGCAAACATGCTTAAATACGGTGTGTGAAAAAGAACTAATTATTAAAACCATAGCTCCCGACCTTCCATCTCCAAAATGAGGAACACTCACCTTCATAATGTGGAACAAATGGGTGAAATGTGGAACACATACTAATGGCTTACTAACAACTTCAACTAGGAATGGTCATAGGATGGTAAAATATGCTGGTTTTCCTTCTAAAGAAGATCCTTTAATGAATTAATATGATTAATTTCTATTTACCATGGATTTCACTTAAAAAAATTCCTAACACTGAATGTGTGTGGACTCTTTCAACAATGAGGAACTTTGAGGAACTTCGAGGAACATGAACTTTTTAAGACTCCAAATGAGGTACGTTCCTCGTAATGAGGTACACTTGAGAGGTATGATTAAAACATTGCCCAAACACTTTGCTGAGCAATGTTTCCTTCTGCCATTAAAGTTAGCAGTGAGCAAGGCTACTTTGTAAGTTTGAAGCTGCTGTACTGTTATCTGTTTCTGCCCTCTGGAATGCACCATACATAGAGGTTACAGTGTGTGTTTTACCAGCTCAAAACTACTGCTCTGCGTGTCTAGGAGCCTGTATCCCAATTCTTTCACCTTTTACTTAATTTTCCTACCAGATCAACCAACGTATTTTAAAACATTGTGAGTGATAGTGTTTTATTAATTGCTGAAGATCCACACACCATACCTTTGATTCTTAATGTTATGCTGACCCAAAGGGTTACATAGTCAGATAACTCACCAAAGAGAATTTTTCACACAAATGCAAATGTATGTGATATTATAATAACTGTATTTAACAGTAAATCACATTTCTACTTTAAAAGTAATGCAGGATTGTAAATTAAACAATCATTTGATATACTTAGTCTAGATGACAAGTAAAGCAGCTTAGGTTTAAGGTCCAGCTGGGGGTGGGGGTGGGGCTTGCGCATTATTTTCACATAAACTTCAAAGCAGATTCCATGCAAGATTCTTTGTTGTCCCCATTGCTCTGCTTCTGAACCCTCTGTCAGTGTAAACAAGGCTGTCCATTCCAATGTGAACTTCGCAGATGGTTTTCTTAATAAGCAAATATTTTTCTTATGCTGTTTCAGCTTCCAGATATGATGTGAGGGTCTTACTAAAATAAGGTTGTATGGGTTAATATTAGGAAGGATTTTTTGTATTCACTTGTGATTCTTGCTGCACTGTCAGTCAGTCTTCACAGAGGTTAAACCACATATGTAGTTTGTAAGAACAATTTAACTGATTTATTTCCAGTCTGCATGTCCTCCCCGCGGTCGAGTGGCGTTCCAAAAGACATGCGTGAATGGGGGTGCCTTCGTTGAAGGTTGGGCGTCGAGCTGGCAACTCGGCACCGTAAAAAAAAACAAACTACTGCCTGTGGCGACCCCTAACCAGGAAAAGCCGAAAGACAAACAGACATTTCCAGAATTCACAGTGGCACAACCATCTCTTCCTTCTACTTCTATGCATTCCGTAGCCTCATTTTAACATATGTTTTAAATTTTATTCATTTAATTCGATTTTTCCTGTCTGTACCCTCCCTCCCACAGTCATGACCATTAAACCCTGTCTCTTCTTGGCTCACTTATTCTTCAATGAAGAGGCGAGAGCCAGGATTGCAGATGTTATCCTGTGGAAGGTAGAGTGGTAATTTTTTTTTTCAGTGCTCCAGATGATTAACTTACTGTATTCCCTAGTCAGATCTGACCATCTTGCTGTGATCTAAATTCTGAACCTGTTTTGTGGCCCTTAATAACTCATGTACAATCATGGATTAATCTAAAACTAGTTATTCACTATTGACACATCACTGAACTCTATGGTGGAACTCCCACATTAACAACAAGAAAAAGCCTCTGGTCATCTATAACAGAGAGTTTTGCTTCGTTGTAAAATGATTTTAAACCTGGCAGGCAAGTCCCTCAAACTTACCTTTAGGAAGTGTAAGGCTGACTATGAATTTAAGGTTGCAGCCAATTAAAAAAACAGCCACAAGTCCTTATTCAGCTATATTAGGAAGCTTAGAAGTAATCGACAATTCAGTGCTGAACTTACCTCTAAAGATAGCTCCTTTTCTGACCACAAGGACAATGCTGACATTTTTGCAAACAGATTCTCCCCTTCCTAAAATCACTGTGGGCCAAGTACATTTTTTCATGTTCCAAAATTAAAATTACTGGTTAAATGGATCCTGACAACATTCCTGGATATCCCCTTAGAGGTGTTACATCCCACCCATCTAAAACCCTCGATCAGCTCTTCATCTTGAGCTTTTCCATTGGTTACATCCCAATGGTGTGGGAACAACTGCTGTGAGCGCTTGCAGACAGGTAGACCATTTACTGACCCTGGGAATTACATGCTTGTTAGTCTTAGTGGTATTATTTTATGGCTATGGAATGTAATATACAACAATCCAGGTAACCTTATATCCCTGGGTACTCACCCATTTGACTTTATTAAAGGAAGATCTTACCTGCTTAGCTTTATTAACGTCTTCAGAATGGTCCTTAAGGTCACGAATAAAGGGCATAGAGTCATATTCTCTACCCAGACTTTGCCAAGGTCTTTGATGCTGGTTTTATTGACAAAGTCTCCCATCTTAGCATCAACACATAGATAGTTTACAGGATAGCTGATTGACTACCTGCTAGAACCCACACCATTATAGTTTACAGGATAGCTGATTGACTACCTGCTAGAACCCACACCATTAAGGTTGGGAGTATTTCATCTGGACAGAAATACATCACTAGTGGTGTCTCCTCTTCTTTGGTATATGCATATCTGACGTGTAAGCTGACGTCAAGAGATTAGGCTAACCATGTTTGCTGATGATTGCAAATTGGGGACAATTACTGCATCCCATTTTAATACTCGGCCAGCAGCATGGTATAGAGTGGTGCCCAGGTGACTCAAGTTTGATAAGAAACTCAGGTGTTTGAGGCACTAGCATAGGATGATGGGCATTTCTGTCCTGGAATGAGGAGGGAGGGCTGCATGCATGAGGCACATGTTGCAGTCAGATTTCATTGGTGGAGTCTGGGGAAACCACCACAAAGCACTCCAGAGGATGGGTGGGGCATGTTGCCAATATGAACATCTTGTGGAAGTGGGGAGTGGTTCAGTATAGAGCACCAACTGCATATTTTGCCCACAAGAAATTGCGCTGCATGTGTGGAGGAAAGGGACATAATGGGA
This sequence comes from Protopterus annectens, assembly GCF_019279795.1. Lineage (NCBI taxonomy): Eukaryota > Metazoa > Chordata > Ceratodontiformes > Protopteridae > Protopterus > Protopterus annectens. The sequence goes on along the minus strand of NC_056726.1, from coordinate 16,987,812 downwards.
GAAAAAACTCTGTCATGGCAGCAGTGTGATGTGTACCCAGGATACTTTGATCTCCTCCTTGGCCCACTTCTTAATCACAGAAAGTCCAGTGGAGTTAGGGGAGGTAAATAAACCCAACAATCAAGGAGAGGTACTGGGGGAATATGCTGATGGTCAGCTGTGTGGCAGACAAAGGGAACAAAAAAATCCCATTCTGATACTCAAATTCTTCTGCAAAGGTTTGAACAAACAGCTGTTTGCTGTGTGAGTCATTGGCTTATCCTTCATGCCAAGAAATGCAGCATAGTTTCCCTTGGTAACTAGCTTCAGTACTGCGTACTCCACATGCCTTCAGTACCGCATACTCCACATGTCTTCAGTACCGCATACTCCGCATGTCTTCAGTACCGCATACTCCACATGTCTTCAGTACCGCATGCTCCACATGCCTTCAGTACCGTATGCTCCACATGCCTTCAGTACCGCATGCTCCACATGCCTTCAGTACCGCATGCTCCACATGCCTTCAGTACCGCATGCTCCACATGCCTTCAGTACCGCATGCTCCACATGCCTTCAGTACCGCATGCTCCACATGCCTTCAGTACCACATGCTCCACATGCCTTCAGTACCGTGTGCTCCACAGGCCTTCAGTACTCCATAATCCACATGCCTTCAGTACTGCATAATCCACGTGCCTTCAGTACTGCATAATCCACATACCATACAGATTATATTTTCTGACTCATTTATCATGGACTTTGGCATCTATGTTGATATCAAACTGTTATTTGACAGCCATACGTATCACTGCTCTGGTTAGAAAATCATACCTTGCATATGTTATTCTTTGTGGTATTTCCTGAAGGTCCAAAGAAATTATAGTCCTACTTTTGTCTTCCTCTGTTTGGCCCATTTCCAAATATAATGTCCCTTTCAGCATATACTTCTCTAAGCACCTGAACCAACTCAACAGACCATATAATTTCTTCAACAATAAGATCTCAAGTCTTAGTACTCTTAGCTACTCTGGTAGGCTAAAAGTCCTGTCCCTGTATTGTGTTTCATAGACTCCAGAGGGGTGAACTCTACTTGACTTTCTGTGCTATAAATGATCCTGTACTCAATGAATTCCTTCACCTTAGCAGAATCAGCAGTACAGCAAACACATGACTTGGAGATCTAAACCTATAGTGCTAGTTTAACAGTGCCAGATAGTGTGAAAGGTACTTAACCTAATGTGTGCCCCATTGCTGCTATACTCTTCCTTTACGTATCAAGCAGAACAGCTCACCAGCAACTTATAGAACTCCTCAGGATGACTGAATGAATGATCGCAAATTTTCACCTGGCGTATGAGGGGAAGATTTCTCAGTGGGAGATATTATTTTCTCACCAGTATTGCATCATCTGTCTGAACTTCTTGATGGTTTTCTTGACAGTAAGCTTAGCAAAATCCTGTGAACTCCTTCCCTTTCAGCCAGCAGGCATGTTGCATTGCTTAGCTATGCTATGCAGATGTAAATGTGCACTTGCAAACCTCTATTTTGTTCAGCTGGAATGCATGCACTGTTTTGTCTGGGCTTGTTTCCCTGAGTACCTATGCAATGGAGAGCTATACTGGACCTTACTTCTAGTGGATTTCATGCTATAAGACTTTTACTGGCTCCTGTTGTGTAGGGATGGTGAAGCTGATCTTTGTCACAGCCCCTCACCCCTCTCAGACCACTCTTCCAAGACCTAGGCCAATGGTATAACTCTGGCCATCTGAGGCATAGTCAGGCTTCCAACCGTCTGTGCCATGAGGCCAGCTATGTCGCCTATGACGTTTGTTGTGAACCTGAAGGCAGTTATCTCAGTATGCTTATTATTTATTATCATTTTTGTGTGTTAATAAAGCTATTGCTTATATTTTTTAAACTTTACTGGTTATCCCTTATATGAAAAGCCTGACTTTAAGAAAATGCATGTACTACAGATTTGATTATTTGATAATCGGAGCTTAAATGTGACTGGATCATGGTAATCTGAAGAACTGTGTTTGTTTTCACATTATGTGGTACACAATGCGGTTACACTTTTTGCAGAAGTAAGGTATTGATGATAAAGATGATGCGTATTTTCATGCACTTTCCCCAGAATAGTGGACATTCTGTCACAATTACAGAAAATGATGATAATGAAAGTCATAAATGTACATTAGCGTGACATTTTTATACAGATACCAATCCGCCTACTTCATTGGTACTTAGTGTAATCAGCTTCACTCATGGGTACCATTATTTGGAGAATATTCAAATGTTTAGTGTTGGAATTTCATAATTTCAGCAGATACTTTTGCTTCAGCAGAAGCCTCATGGTTTTTGTCACGGGAGCCCACAATGTTGGAGGCCACTGAAGAGATAAGTGTCCTTTCCCTGAGATCCAGGATTCAAAAAACTGATGCAATAAGAATCAGTGTGTATGTAGAAGAGAGACATCATATCTGAGTCAGGATACTTTGTGTATTGCTTCAATGTGTAGACCCACTGCTCCTTTCCCAGAAAACAGCAATGGGCAGAATTCATTTTACGTATCTAGAAACTGAAAGTTTGGAATGTCCAAAACCATCTTATTAAAAATGACAAGCTGCTTAGAAGTGAAAGCCAGACAATAACTTTACCTAAGAACAAATCATGTTAAATGGAGAGTCTTACCTTCAATCTGTAAACCCAATGTAGTTTCATGGGTTGCCCCAAATGATAAGGAAAGGCAGCATTATTAGGAAGACTGGATAAACTTGTGCAACTGGTACAGAACATTGTTGTTTGTCTACTCACTCAGGTATCATCCAGGTATCGTCATATTACACTGGTGTTGTGGACACCGCACTCATTACCTGTTCAGTCTTGCACTGACAATAAAACCCTCATCCTGGTTTATTTTAGCACTTCACAGCTTAGGTCCTGCTAACCTCAGGAAACGTCTGAGCCAGTACTGGCCTGCTTACTGTCTTCATTTATCCAGCCATGGACTGCTTGAGGTTCATAGGCCTACCTAGATACACCAGAGGCACATTCCTTTATGTATCAGTGGCTGTGTCTTTGGAACATCTTGCCAGAATGGCTTATGATTATCCTGATACTTGACTGCTTAAGCATTCACTCAGAACTTACATTTTGACCTTGTATATGAGGTTTAACCCTATCTATATTCTTTCTTTATTTACTACATTAGTCTGGCTTACTTAATTACTTAATTTCTACTTTTGAATTAATGATTGGATATAGGCAGTTAAATAAATTTGAATTGGAACTTGATTGTATCCTACATCAGATGTGTCCATTTTGTGAGCTGGCACACTGTTGTGCATTTTATATTGAAGTGACCTCTGCAGGGGTGCCGGTCACTATATTTCCATCCATAATGTTTAAGTAGACCAACATATCATTATGAGGCTTTATAAATACGTAACAGACTGTAGACCTGATCTATACTACATTATCTCTATATTGCAGAATGAATTGTCTGGAACTTCTGTTTACTACTCAACACACTTCCTATTGCTGACAGCTCAACAGTATTTAAAGGTACATGCCTCACGTGTAATATTCCTCTCTTTTTAAGCTTTAAATTATATGCACCTATAAGGTACTATGTATCACATTAAAATGGCCACTGTAAAGTATTCATAACTGCGTATTATGGATGTCATGGACTATAAAAGTCAAAATTAACTTTTATACACATTCATAACACATATTTAATAATAAAACTGTCGTCTTTAGAATCCATTTTATCGTGAAACAAGCCATATAATTATCTGATTTGTTTAATGGTCTCCCACATTTGGAGAATTTAACAGGACTGCTTGCACTAGATGTTTATTCTTGCCTTTGAGACTAATTTTGGTGTACTGCAGCATCATTTGGAGACAGAACGATAGGCCTCTTTATGTTTCTGTGTCTTTCTTCCTTTCTCTGCAGTTCTTGACTGTCACAGTTTTTACAGTCTCTGTTTATTTGCAAAGGACTGGTTGTGACAGTTTATGTTGCTCTTTTTGGAACTTCCATTTTATTTATTTATGTTCTGCAACCTCTCTGCCTGCAACAATCAGCACCTCACAAAATGATAAACTGATATTATGTATCGACTCCCAGCATAGTAAATGCCTCTCAGTTGAAATACAATAACAAAAAATCAGTCCAATAAATATGAACCAGAGGCAAACACAGCAGACCTGAAGATCCAGCGTCTCAATGACGTTCAATAGTACAACTTTCAGTACTAATTATTGAAAATTTCATTCAAAAAATGCTTTGTTTGTATAAAACTGGTTTATTAGCATGCACAGGTTAGCGCTTTCACTTTAGCTTCATCAGACTGTTAAAATTCAAACTCATTTCAATTACACCCTCTATATATAAACACTATGACGTACTAAAATTGTAAATCACCAGAACAGTGACAATGAACGCCAGGAAACAGGATACTGTGCTGGAAACACTTGATTTATTGGAATAAAAATAGTTAAGCGCTGAGTCTGTCTTCATCAGAACATCATACTATAAAATTGTTGGACTTATATATCACAGATAATCTAAAAACCCGCCCTAAATAACAATTAATCAATTAAGTCAATTGTTTGACAATAATGCCATACACATTTTAAAAAGCAGCGTAAGCAACTTGCTACTAAAGAAACTAAAGATGTATAACATGTGCCTTCTGTACAAAACCATACTAATGTAAGCAATTGTATAAATGCAAATATGTCAACAATATGTGCAAGACTAAACAAATTTCCTAATTGTTAAAAAACTTGAACATCCAATTTCATATAAATTCATCCTTTAAAAACTATTCAGTACTTATTGACATATTTGCATTTATACAATTGCTTACATTAGTATGGTTTTGTACGGAAGGCACATGTTATACATCTTTAGTTTCCTTTTTAGTTAAGTTTGCTATCCCGGCTTTTAAAATATGGCATTATTGTCAAACAATTGACTTAATTGATTAATTGTTATTTAGGGCGGGTTTTTAGATTATCTGTGATATATAAGTCCAACAATTTTATAGTATGATGTTCTGATGAAGACAGACTCAGTCCTGTAGAAAGCGCTTAACTATTTTTATTCCAATAAATCAAGTGTTTCCAGCACAGTATCCTGTTTCCTGGCGTTCATTGTCACTGTTCTGGTGATTTACAATTTTGTTGTTTCGCTGGGATTTTTCATTACTATGACGTACTAATTAAGAACTTCTTCAATTGTTAAAGTTATATGCACATATACTAATAACCTTGATTTAAAATATAAAACATTATCCTTCAAACAAATGGAATCAAGCTTATGCTTAATGTTTTGAGACTTACACTAAACATAATTTTAAAATAATTTTAAAATAGTATCTTTGCTCATAGTTACTTTCACTTTTCATTGCCTATGCAGCTTGATACATTACTAGTTGTTTAATTGACTTACAATACATAAGATCATTCTCTCTAGAATACATCTTACAAAACTAACTTTCATACTTGTTGCAAACTATGTTAACAAAGTGATGGGCTAAAGACTAGAGAACATATTATAATGTTTCGCCTATCATATCATCACTGTGGCTCCCCCTACGGCTTCTCACTGACTCTGCGATAAACTTTATTGTCGAGTCTGCTAACAATATAATAATTGATATTTTCAACATTGTATCCTGCATAGCTTATTAATATCCTTATAACAATATATATGAATATGGTGACAGGCTAAAAACTGAATAATTGTTTCACCTATATTCTCATCTAACAATGCCTAGTTCACAACAGTACCAAGTTCCCATCTATTATATTCTATACCATTTATTATATGGTTAGCAGACTCGACAATAAAGTTTATCGCAGAGTCAGTGAGAAGCCGTAGGGGGAGCCACGGTGATGATATGATAGGCGAGACATTGTAATATGTTCTCTAGTCTTTAACCCATCACTTTTGCAACAAGTATGAAAGTTAGTTTTGTAAGATGTATTCTAGAGAGAATGATCTTTTGTAAGTCAATTAAACAACTAGTAATGTATCATACTGCATAGGCAATGAAAAGTGAAAGTAACTATGAGCAAAGATACTATTTTAAAATTATTTTAAAATTATGTTTAATGTAAGTCTCAAAACATTAAGCATAAGCTTGATTTCATTTGTTTGAAGGATAATGTTTTATATTTTAAATCAAGGTTATTAGTATATGTGCATATAACTTTAATAATTGAAGAGGTTCTTAATTAGTACGTCATAGTGTTTATATATAGAGGGTGTAATTGAAATGAGTTTGAATTTTAATGGTCTGATGAAGCTAAAGTGAAAGCGCTAACCTGTGCATGCTAATAAACCAGTTTTATACAAACGAAACATTTTTTGAATAAAAGTTTCAACAATTAGTACTGAAAGTTGTACTATTGAACGTCATTGAGATGCTGGATCTTCAGGTCTGCTGTGTTTGCCTCTGGTTCGTATTTATTGGACCTCACAAAATGAGTTCATTCACTAATGGGGGGGGTGAGAGCTGAAACTAGGCCATTCGTTACTCTGAGGTGAGAAACAATCATGGGGCCATCATCCTGGCAAACAATAGGGCTCCAGTGGCTCCTAACACCCATTGGCAACTTCTGAGGGATGTTAGTGTTTCCAGTCTGTGGGTGAGCAGCACATGAGCTTTCCCCCATGAATGCCCCTTGGCCATGCAGCAATGCTGTGGCAGCTTGTCCCAGTAGATCAGACTCTGCAACTAAACCTAGAACTTCCTTTGGGTGCTACCTAGCAGTGAACTGAGCCAACCATGTGCCACTCACTCCCATGCCAGTTAACTGAATGTGAGTCGTCTTGGTCTCAGTTAGGGCTTTATCCCTCTCTGCCATGGGAGGTGGAGATGGAACTTCAGTTCTGATGTAATTGTTTTGTGAAAATGTCTGCAATTTATTCTGCACAGCTTGCTATCTCCCTTGTGAATTGCAGACAGGGTCTGGGCTTATCTGCTTTGACAACTACTTTAGCTTAGGCTACACGCTAACATGGCTATGAATTTTTATTTTCTTATCTAATATAAAAATGTGGCAGTCATTTTGCATTTTTATAGTCGTGTATTTCCCTGCAGAAAGCACATTTCAGCATTTCCTTCACTTTGTTGATCTCTAGGTATTGTTAGTGAGTTTTAAAAAGACAACATACTTTTAAACTTTCTGTCTGAACACTTGAGCTTGTAAAAGACTGAGTCCCTGCAGTGGGGAAATTCCAATGTTGCAGAACTGCGCGATAACAATGCTCAAAGGTTTTTCGGCTGCTGTTTCTCATGAGATTCTTTAGTTTCTGTACTTCTCTTCGCACCTCCATTAGACTGTGTATAGTGTAGACTAAGCGTTTTTCTTTATGTTAAAATTTCCATTTGTGCGAAAGTCTTTTGATTTCCCAATTTATGTACTGTGGGCGATTAGCAGAAATGACAAAACGTGGCACCCCATCTGAAAAATATAGACATAAATGCATTAATCACACTTGCCCATATATCTGTTAGCTTTGTTATTCTGCAGAAGCTGGAATAATAATCCACACAGATAAAACACATTTTTTTTCTGAAGTGGAATAAATTTATACTCACTTGGTTCCATGGATGATTTGAAACTGGGTGTATACCCATCTCTTTCACAGAATTGTTCTGGTGCTTACTGCATG